>NC_089837.1:187238921-187542254 GCF_035609145.1 Eleutherodactylus coqui | reverse complement strand
ATTTCCTCTCCTTCTGGCAGCAGAAGACAGCCGTGCTTCATCTGCCAAGAGGAGCTGAAAACAGCCAACAAAGCGTGAATGCTTTAGACTTAGGGTGGCTTCACACGAGCGTGTTTTTGTGCGTACATAGGTGTGCACCCATGTACGTGCAAAACCTCGTGTGAATGCAGGTCCGTGCATTGTTTTCAATGGAGCCGCGGCTGCTGCCGGCGGCTCCATTGAAAACAATGGTCTGCCGGCACCCATGCATTCTTTTTAAGGGTAGGGCTTTACATATAAACCCTTACCTGAAAAAGAAGGGTCCGGCAGCAGCCGCGGCTCTATTGAAAACAATGTGTGCATTCCCTATGGTGCACGCATGTCCTATCTTTGCAGGCACATGACTGTTGAGCACTGACATGTGAACACACCATAGGGAATGCATTGTTGCAAAGAGAAGCGTTTTTTTGTGCGTGCGTACGCACGCACAAAAACACGCTTGTGTAAAGCCACTCTTAGTGCTTCTTTCCACTGGCGATAGCGATATCGCTGCGAGAAAATCGTAATGTTAAAATTGCATCGCAATGCTGCAAAATCGCAAGCTTTTGCGTTGCGATGCGAGAGTCTGTTTTGCCATTGCACTGTATGGACGACAGAAAAATGCAAAAGGCTGAAGCAATTCTCCTGTTGCGATTATTAATCCTCGCATCGCAGCTTGCCCTTATAAATCGCTAGTGGAAAGGTTGTCATATAACAACATGTGTGGGACTTTCCTGCGAGAGCTCGCACTGTCGCATTGCACTGAAAACGTGCGATTACCTCGCCAGTGGAAAGGAGCCCTTAGGGTAACTACCCATTAGCGTTTGCGAATTTGCTGCGTATTCTATCCAGGTGTCTATGGAACTTTCTAATGTTAAAAACGCATTGCGGCAAAATTGCAATTTACCACAAAATCATGATTTTGCGCGATGCGATTTTAACATTAACAAGTCCCATAGACCCCTGGAGAAAAAAAACGCTGCAAATTTCACTGTGAAAAAGAACTGTAGTGGGTAGTCATCCTTAGATTGGCTGTCCAAGGGCGTTGCGAAGTCCCGCGGCAAATCTCCACCGCGTCAGCCGCCGCCTGGGAGCGGGAGCCGCCGCCGAATCTCCGCCGGTCAGCCCTATCTGGTAGATAGGCTGGCCACGGAGAGTCAGGGCAATTCGCAGCATGCTGTGAATTGCCGGCCACGAGCGGAGAATCGCAATGATTCTCCACTCGTGGACAGGGGCTGGCACTTTCCATAGCAATGCTATGGAAAACGTCGGCCGGCGTGATTCGCCGGTTTACCACTGGCGAAATCACTGCTGTGGACAGGGGGCCTTGAGGTGCAGGTACTTTTTAACCATGTTTAGGCTACGTTAATTGCCAATTGATCAAAAAGTGTTGTACATACAGAAGATCAAGGAATCTTAGAAGTGATGATATAGCCCTCAAACAGCTCTAATTCCAGAGTCAGCCTGGAATTACATTGGCCGAGAGATAAAATCGTCCCGATAATTTCATTGGTTTAGTCCGAACTGGTATTCTTATAAATTTCTTATAATGCCTGCTGTACAGATCAACATGCAGCCAATCAGCCGCCAGGGGAATCAAATTATGCTGCGCCAAACAAGGACAGTTTACAAAAATACAAGCTATACTCTGTGCCCTTATGTTCTCACACATCTTGCCTTCCAGGAATTGAGGCTCATTTAGTTGGCTGTGCTTTTTTTAATAGAAAATAACAAGAAAACCAACCAGGCAAACAACAAGTGCATCCAGTGTATGTCAGCAGCCTTAGATGTCATTCAAAGTTGTCAGTCCAGCCACTGCAAATTATTTGCAGATCTTACACAGCTAGCAGTGGATTTCTGAAAACTACCACACTAGCTGATAAATTACATAAAACTACACTAGAAAGTGACCATCCTTTCCCCTAAAATAAATAAATAATATAAATGAAAAGGAAACATGAAGAAAGCAAAGGGTGGGGCATGTGTCAGTGGTGGTGGAGTTGGTAGAGAATGCACAGGTTGGCACTTGAAGCAGTTCCCACTGAAGCAACAGCTCAATGTTCTGCAGGAGATGAGGCAAGCCCACTGCTATTCCTTAGAAGTAGTTTGGCCATGCGTTACAGGTGGAAGAGTGGATGACACAGCTTGCCTCTAGTACCCCCACCTGCTCTTCCTCCCAGTCACAGGCACACAGCAGTCAGTCTGCACCAGGCAGCCATGAGCATCCCTCCTCTACTTCAACCCGTATCAGATTCACTACACCCTCTGAAGCAGTCCACATGGATCAGTCTGAGGTGTTGTTTGATTGTTCATTCTTATGAATGTCAATCAGTTACAGTCCAAATAAGCAGAGGGAGAAGACCAAGGCAGTGAATACCTTGATGCCCAACCATTTTTTTCCTCCAAAGAGGAAGCTGAGGGTGGGTCAGTGTGTACAGTCAGCCCTCCACAGGAAATATGTTGTGAGGGGGATGTGGAAATGGAGGTGCCAGCTCTTGGTGATCACTATGACATAGAGTTTAATCAGAAGAAGAAGAACGATGAAGAGGAAAAGGAGGTAGAAGATGATCAGGTGCTTGACCCAACGTAGTCAGACAGGAAAGTCATGATAGTAGTTCACAGGGAGAGGAGGAAGAGGCAGACGTTACAGGGCACCACCATACCAAGAAAGGAAGTAGGGTATCGCAGACAAACATAAGGGCTGTACCATAACCATCAGCTACTGCTAGTTGCAGAAGCACCAACTTCAGGCCCACATCTAGGTCTAAGATTGGTCAATTAAATTAAGCGTGAAGTGTGCACAATAAGCCATGGCTGCAAGAAATACAGTAACAAGCATGTGCTTCAGCACTCAGGCACACTCAATATCTGCAAACAAATGCAGAATGTTTTTTGTACTAACCGCATACAAATGCAAGGTTCTTGGCGCACAAACTGATCAAATCAATGTATGCCCATCCACCATGTCAAGGCGAACTTTATTGGATGGGTCATGCACGTTTGTCATGCACTCCAGTTTACCATATGCCTCAGGTGGTTCACTGATAGTATATAAGCCAGGTACCCAGCTTTGCCATACATGGGAAAGCGTTTCAGTCTAAAGAAAGGTACCAATCCATTAAAGTTCGTCTTGACATGGTGGATGGGCATACATAGATTTAATGAAATCGTGCACCAAGAACCTTCTTTTTTTTGCGCTCAGTAAAAAAAAACATTATGCATTTGTTTGCAGATATTAAGTGTGTATGGGAGCTGAAGCACATGTTTGTTAAGATTGGTCAATTGGCACCTGTGGTGTAGCTGCAGATCAAAGAATCATTGAATGGTAGAGTTGGAAGGGACCTCCAGGGTCATCTGGTCCAACCCCCTGCTCAATGCAGGATTCACTAAATCATCCCATAAAGATATTTGTCCAGCCTTTGTTTGAACACTTCCATTGAAAGAGAACTCACCACCTCCTGTGGTGACCTGTTCTACTCATTGATCACCCTCACTGTCAGAAAGTTATTTCTAATATCTAATTTGTGTCTCCTCCCTTTCAGTTTCATCCAATTGCTTCTAGTCTTTCCTTGTGCAAATGAGAATAGGACTGATCCCTCTGCAGTGTGACAGCCCTTGAGATATTTGTAGACAGCTATTAAGTCTCCTCTCAGCCTTTTTTTTTGCAAGCTAAACATTCCCAGATCCTTTAACCGGTCCTCATATGACATGATTTGCAGACCGCTCACCATCTTGGTAACTCTTCTCTGAACTTGCTCCATTTTGTGTATGTCTTTTATAAAGTAGGACACAGTATTCCACATGAGGTCTGACTAAGGACGAGTAGAGGGGGATAATTACCTCACATGATCTAGACTCTATGCTTCTCTTAATACATCCTAGAATTGTGTTTGCCTTTTTGGCTGCCGCATCAAATTGTTGACTCATGTTCAGTCTATGATCTATTAGTATACCCAAGTCTTTTTCATATGTGCTGCTTAGCCCAATTTCTCCCATTCTGTATGTGCTTTTTTCATTTTTCTTGCCCAGATGTAGGACTTTGCATTTCTCCTTGTTAAATACCATTCTATTAGTCGTCGCCCACTGTTCAAGCTTTTCTAGATCTTTTTGAATACTCTCTCTCAACATTGTGTGTCATTGTAGACTACTTTGAAGAAGCAACAAAAATGGTTCATCGTGAGGACCATCCCTGTTGTCTGTCTGCTGAAACAGACACTATGGAGCCTCAGGGACAATGACGTGTTGTTATCACAGGAGGGGAAAGGAATATCAATCTCTCAACTGTCTGGCCAGTCCGCCAATACTCAACAGAACAGGGAGGGTGCTTTAGGCAAGAAATAGGGGTGTCTTCTCCTACATGTTTCTTCACCCATGGAAAAAGTACACAGGAAGGAAAAGAGAAGGATAATATAGGTCAAAAGGTCGGGGAGGGGGCTATGCATTGTTCCTTTCATATATGGCTAACCCCAGCTCTTCTACGTGCATAGTATGAACAGCCAGAGGACACTCTTATGCCTGACTTAGAGAAATGTGCGCCATAACCCTTAGGTACTTGAGGCCTATGAGTGTTTTTATGCTGCAGTGGTTGCAGAAGGGTCATTGCATAGCCCACATCAAAACATCAGATCTTTACTAGACAGCAACCGTCCTTAATCCCGGCTACATGGTCAAAATAACAAATCTCATTCCGGCAGTGGAGAGGGACTTCAAAATGCCGCAAAATCAGGACAGACTATTGAGAACCTTGAGCAGAGCATTTTCCCGTAGCCACACGGATGCATCTGCAATGTATTGAATTTCTGTGGCTCATGGCAATCGAGTAAGAAGCTGCCACTGCAGCACCAACACCGATGCAGGGAAAGACTAACAGAAATGTGGCATTGTTTTTTCAGCCTGTTGCAGCCTGTAGCAAAAGCACAGGGTATGACTGATAGTCACATGCAGCATCCATGATGGTCCAAGAGTATGTCAGCTCCCGTGTGGATGTACTCAGACATGGCATTGTTCCCTTTGATTTCTGTAGTGGCCCGAAGTCTATATTTTTGGCCCCTCCATAATTGTCATACATGTCATCTCTTTTGTGTAAATGCACTGTGCAAAATGTCTAGTCTCTTGTTATGTGTATTGCACAGCTGCTGCATATGAGTGGTTAATGTCTGAAAGTGGCTGTGATATGTTTGGAAAAGTATCAATTTATGTGGTAGACCCTATAAAAGTGAGTGCCTTACACGGGGAAAGGGTCTTTCATCATCTTTAATGGTTGAGAGAGGAGTGGAGTGCTGGACACATGGGGGTACGTTCAACCCTCATGTGGTGAAGTGATGAAGGAAGAGGAGAGGTATCCTGAGGCCTTCTATTCCAGGTACCAACTCTAAGGAGCAACTGAAGTGGAGAGTCCGCCATGCAGAGTGTCTTCAAGTGCTGGGTGAGTAATTGTGTAGTGTTCCTACCCCCATCCTCCTCTGGAGTGTTCCCCTTCCAGGAGCAGTACCTTAGAGATAACGTGGACTGTTGGACTGGTGTCATCCTCTGTCTTTTCCCTAACCTCACAGTCTCTGTTTTTCCTGCACTGGCATGTGTAACGTGTAATCTGACAAGCTTCAAGTAAAGGTTTCTAGTCACTGTCCGTTCCCAGTGATTGAGGTATTCAAATTTCAACTATTTGTGTGGACTCTCTTCATTTATCCGCCTGGTACACGCTACTGTGAGAAGGAACAGTGGCATTATGAGTGACAAGTCTCAAGTCCACCACACATATACAGGTAACCGCTGTCCCAGCATTGCCTGGAAGAGGCCTAGCATACTTAAACTAAATTAATATAATCATCTAAAACTGCATTTAGTATTGCTAATCGTTAGCTGAAGACATTCACAACAATCACCAGAAGCAAACCACTTGAACAAATAATACAAACAAATTCAAGTGGATCCCAGTTTTGTAAAAGAACAATTGAGCATGTGAATACTGCTAATAAATTCACAGGGGAAATAGAAAAAGCCTAAATGCTTCCCTGGATACAGACAATGCTGTATATATATATTTATTTACATACTTTAGAAAGGCTTTTGGGGGGCATTCTTATTTATTGCATGCATTTTTTTCCAATAGAGAAGCATGTGCAAAAACACTTGGGAAAAAAACTTTGAAAAATTATATGGCTGATCAAAAAACCTATGTCCAAAGAAAGAACAAGAAATACAGAACTTCTGTGTGATGAAGAGGCTAGAAACATTGCTGGCAAGCCAGAAAATGTGGCCTGGGGAATGAGGCATTTTTACTAATTGGGCCACAGAGAACGAACTATTACTAAACAGGGATTTCACAGGCGTAACTATTACTAAATAAGGGCCATAGAGGGAGCATTATCACTAACTAGGATTCAAGTGGACCACTATTAAAAAATAGCATTAGTACTAACAATCGGGGTGACAGAGGGCATATTATTAATAAACAGAGCCACAAAAGGGGCACTATTACTAAAAGGGGCCAAAGACAGAGCACTATTTCTAAGTGAGGCCACAAAGGGAGCACTATTACTAGGTGGAGTCATAGAGGGGACACTATTTCTGATACAGATGAGTATCCCATATCCAACTGTTGGTCTGCTGACCAGAACTCAGAGATGTTTTTGTGTCAATCTTTGCAGAGGAGAGAATTGAAGCTGAAAATTGTTCTCATAGTTGTATGGATCAGATGGAAAAGATGTGGTAAGTGAACAAGAGTGAGTACATCACTTCATTCAATTGCTTATCCTACCTCTAACTGTATCTAATCAGTTTTTATTAATGTGTCCAGTGTGCAGTGTGGGAATACGCTACACACCACCCGTGTCGCATTTAACCACAATATGATCGCTGTACATGGTCTCAGTATAGTGGTAATATTCACTTATAGTATGGCGGTCATTTTGGCATTCTTGTAGTGTTTTTATTTGCCCATTAAGTGGTGATATTATTCACTAACAGTATGGTAATGTTATTTAGTCACTGTATGGTGGTTTTATCCAGTCATGATATGAATGTGTTATCTAGTTCTGAAAATAAGGGAGATGAAACAATACCACTGCAGCGCCACCTATTGGTAGGCAGCTTTCCTGCAAATCAATGTGAGACTCTTTATACAAGCCTTGTAACAATGACTGGGAATTGAAAGCCAAGCCAGAATACATACACAGATAGCTGCTTCAGGGTGTTTGCTCCTCATCAGTATGTAGTAGGTTTCTGGCTTGGTTAGCGAGAGGCCTGTGATGTGGGTCAGGAACACTATTCTTTCTCCTTAGGGAGAGCACGTAGAAGGTGAGTGAGTGAGGAGACTTATAAGGCCATTCCTGCTCCTCTGGGTAATATGCAAATAAGGGAGATAGAGCAATACCTCTGCAATGGCACCTATTGGGGCCCCCCAACTTCTGTTAACCCCATATATATATATATATATATATATATATATATATATATATATATAAAATTTTGGTATTGTCGTAATCATACCAGCAGAATTGTGTTTTTTTTTATTTCACTCCATTTAGGATTTATTTACATACATTATATAGTACATTTAATAGTATTGCTGAAAAATATAACTTGTTCCGCAATAAACAAGCCCTCGCTTGGACCTCACAGTAATCATGTCCTATATAAAATACTTTTATACTCATTCAGTATGGAGCACACTTTTATTGCACCAGTACTGTGATGCACAACAGTTTTATATCCCTATAACATACATTTACTCAATGGTTCATGAAAATTCAATTCTATAGAACTCATTTAACAAATGTTCAGAAATATAGTGATAAGGATTTGGATCAGCTGTACATAATCAATCATACCATTGTCGAACATCAGCATTTACTACAGTACCCCTAATGTCTCTTCCTCCACTCATGCAGCTGTGCTTCAGTCCCTAGGTTCAGCAGGTCTATGTTAGATGCTATACTCAACCTTGCTGATTGCCGCTGGTGTCTCACATCCACTATGAATCTGCACCCGATCACTTAGTCGATTGTACATGCAGCGCAGAATTTCACCTCTACTTTCGTTGCCTGCTTCTAGTTTTCTTGCTGACAGCCGGCCCACGTGACCTAGCTGTCCAATCACAGCCATTAATGGATTGTTCCAATCACAGCCATTCATGGATGAATGGCTGTGATTGGAGCATCCAGTGCTAGCTGTGATTGGCTGAGCGTGATGTCACTCAATCAGAGCAATCTCTTGCTGGAGGTGGGGGATTTTAATCCCCATCACTAGCAAGATGCTCTGCCACTTGACAAGTGCCCAGCAGCCTGCACAGAGGTCTGGAAAATGGCCCCCGGGACAATGACAGCACCTGCAAGGGGACTATTGTTTTTTCCTTCTCTCAGGTAGTATAGCTAGAGTGTTTAGCGCTGCCAAAAATGCGGTACCAAGTTGTGCCGCATTTTCGGCAGCACTGAAACTGCTTCCCATTCATTTCAATGAGCGACGCAGGGCTGAAAATGTTTGTGTGAACAACCCCATTGAAATGAATGGAAGCGCTCTACAGCATTTAGCGCTGTGCTGCTGCACTGAAAAAGCAGTGCTGAACTCTGTACAAAATGTGGAAATAATTGCCTCGAGTTTCATTGGTTTCAAGTTTAGCCGATTGCTTTTGGATGGATTACCAACTAGACTAGAGGTTTGACTGTGTAAGTAATAAAAAAAACACACAAACTTAATTTAAAAATACACACAATAATATTTAAATAAAAACTTTGTACAGGACACCTACAACAGACCTGCCCTAGAAAAGCAAAGATCTCTAGGTCAGAATTTAATCCTGACACCTGACACTGAAACTGTTGCATACATACATATGTTCATACCTTTGCTTCTCATGAAACACATACAGTATATATAACATACATAATCATAAATGTTCCTCTTACAAAAAAGAAAATGGGTATCTGTTTTAATTATCTATTTTTAAGAATAGTTTAGAAATAATACTATTTAAAACATACCAACATTTTCAGGTGACTTTCCAAAATAAGCTGTTGTGTGTGTATGAGGAATAACAATTTTTTGGGCTATTAATTGAGTTGCATCTTGTATTTTTTGTAAAAATTTCTCCTCTACAAGCTCCATCTCTAATTCTCATTTGACACTGAGCTGGTGGGTGGAAACTAGCTGTTATGATGTTTCTTACACACTGCACACACATAGACGAGATCCTGATCTCCTCTTTCAAGTTCTCACATACAGAAATGCAACAGCTGCACGGAGGACATTATAGAAAGATATTAAGCAGTGTAGATGTTATTCAGAACTGAGGTGAGATGTATTAGAAGCTGTACTTACATCTGTGGGAGTCTCTCTGCCTTTTTGTCCCTCCAGCAGATCCTTCCTCCATAGATTTGGATGGGCAGCATGAGACAGCAGCAAAGACCCACTTCCTGCAATCTGTCCCGGTGACTCTGCTGCAAGAAACAAACTTCACATGACAAAAGGAAGTGGACAGCAAGTTAGAAGGGACTGCCAACCTGAGTGGACAGCACTTTAGAGTAAATTATTATCAGAAAAACATGATTTTAGATAAAGTGCTTTGCACTTTTGGTAGGTATCACATGGACTATCCCATTTATTGAAAGAGCAAATGCCTATTTAAATATACTGTATCTAGGAGTTACTTTAAAATGCAGAGGTAGCAAAGTTTAACTTGACTGTGATAAATTTTGGGACAATTAATTTCATCTAAAGACATTAACCTCTTAATGACACAGGATATACAGTTACATCTTGCGCGCTTGGGATTTGTAGGGAGGGGGATTGGGAGCCCATCTTCTGCCAAACAATGTAGGTGCTGATTGGTACTCACAGCTGACTCCCACCTGCAACAATCATGATCAGTGTGCACACTGATCACGGCCGTTACCTTGCAAATGCCACTGTTAGTTCTGACATCTGCATTTAAATCCCCCAATTACTTTTGTGGGTTCTCAATAGCCCCCCCCCCCCCTGCTATTTGGTTGCCATGGCAGCCTGGAGTCTTCTGATGGCCCCCAGTGCTGCCATGGCTGATTGCCTATCAATGCCTGCTAGATCACCATATAATGTAATATTGTATTGAGTTATGCTTGAACTATCAAACAAGAGCAAGTTCAAGAGCCCTATGGGGACTAAAGAATGTTTTAACAATTATAAGAAAAAAATAAAAGATATTAAAAGTTAAAAAATAACTTTTCCCTATATTTATAATAAAAAAAAACTATTTAATATCACTGTGTCCATAAAACTATGATGACAGAAAGCTAAAAAAGTTATGGCGGCAGAAAATAATTTTATTTTTAAAGGTAGTACAGCAAAAAAAAAAACTATGTAAATTTGGTATCGTTGTAATTGTACTGACCCATAGAATAAAGTTATTGCATTAGTTTTGCCACAGTATGTATGCCATAAAATCAAACGTTCACCAAAAATGGCATTTCACTCCATTTAGAATTTTTTAAAAGTTTTTCAGTACATCATGTCATACATTAAATAGTACAATTGAAAAATACAACTAGTCCTGCAAAAATCAAACCCTCAGACAGCTACATTGATGAATAAATAAACGAGTTATGATTTTTTCAAAGTGGGGAGGAGAACCCGAAACTGAAAATGAAATAAGGGAGTTCAAAAGGTATTGATATATTATTTTAACTGATATTTTCAAAGTGGGGAGGAGAAACCGAAACTGAAAAGGAAATAAGGGAGTTCAAAAGGTATTGATATATTATTTTAACATAAAAAAGGATTTTTTTAAAATAATGGGAAGGGTAAAGAAATTTTTATTTATTTTTTTTTATAAATCAATCTTTATTGAGTTTTATAATTTTTGTCCAACATTAAACCCGGAGGGTCTAGACATAATGAAACATTAATATGACGAACTTCACTGGAATGGGATACATCAAATTCTCGCCTTTGCCATCCGCTATTGTACGACAATAAGTCAGCATGTCTGAACCCCTATTAACACATCTATATCTGCGAAACAATAGTGTTCTAAACATTTGTAAATAACGAACAGAGGTGGGGGTAATGGAAACTCACAGGGCCAGGGGTTGGGGGGGGGGGGGAAGGGGGGGGGGGATGAATACTCCTACCTTCCATCTCCAGTCTCCTTGTTTGTTTCAAAGGGTTCCTGGGGCTCTCCCACCCAACCTGCTTAGTGTGATTAATGTCCACTTCATCCGTCCATCCTCTGTCCGGGGCATCTCTATGTTTGGCAACCACAGGTGAAGGGGTGGGGTCTCTACCCTCTACCCTCATTCTTATCTTTATGACCCGCTGGGCTTTCTGATATTATATGTGTTATGTTTGAATGCTTCTTTTTAGGGTATCCGCTTCCAGGGTGTCCACATTTCCACAAAAACATCCCGCCTCCCGCTTTTCCAGCTGGAGAGTTCCTCTAGGTTGCAGATTAAGTCAACCTTCTCTTTCCACTGTGTGATTGAGGGAGGAGATTTTTGTAGCCACATTAAGGGAATCAGTGCTTTCGCTGCGTCAATAAGAATTGCAATTAATCTGTCTTTGAGCGGATGGAAATCCGCAGATGTTTTCCACAGGAAAACTTTTTCAGCTGTTAGGACCAAACCCGGCTTTATAGTCCTCAGTATATTCTCCACCTCTCTCCAGAAGTTAAGTAGTTTTGTGCAGTCCCACCAGATATGTCGAAAGGATCCCGTCGTGGTGTCACACCTCCAGCACCTGTCGTGGGGCGCTAATTTGTATGCGTATAACCATTGAGGGGTTTTGTACCACCTCGATAGTAGTTTGTAATGTCCCTCTTGAAGAAGGACACACGGAGAGAGGCCGAAGGATAGCTTAAGGGTGAGTTTTACCTCTGCTTCTGATAGGGATACGTTCAGCTCCTTCTCCCATGAGTTAATAAAACCTGGTCTAGAGGTTGTTGATGCTGGGATGAATTTCCTGTGGATGTGTGAGATTATTTTACGACGCGGGAGACCCTTTTCTATTGCCTTTTCAAATGTAGTTGTTGGTCTAGTGGATTTGTAAGACTTAAGAAAGTTCTCTAGAGTCTTTGTCACGTGTGCTTTCTGTAGAAATGGGAGTTGGACATCCGGGCATAGTGTTTGTAGGATTTCACCCGCTTCTTTGTGTGCTAGTACCTGGATGTCTCCCACTCTTAACTCCGGCAAACGCTTCCATATCCCTCTAATCACAGGGTCTGTGGGGATGTTCATTAGTTTGCATAGGGTTCCTATTGGGGCCACTGGGGATGGGTCTGGGGCTAGTGTGTTTTTCAGTTTATCCCAGGTCTCGCAGGGGCCCTTCAGCAGAGGATGGAAACTCTTGGAATTATATTGGTTCCTTCTTGGGAGCCAGAGATCTTCTATCAGGGTCTCTCCGTATGTGCTCCCTGCTAATTGTTGCAGCATTGGGTCTCTTACGGTGCTCACCAGCTCCAGCCAGTAGCTCAGCTGAGTGGCTCTGTATACCTCGTAAACGCATGGCATGTCAATTCCCCCCTCCCATCTCCTCTTGATCAGCGTGTTATGGGCTAAACGGGGTCTTTTCTGTTTCCATACGTAGCTGGAGAATGTCATGCGTATGTTTTTGAAAAATACATTGGGTAGATGGATAGGGAGCATGCGTATTTTGTAGGTAATGGTTGGCATAACATAAGATTTTATGATATTTTTTCTACCAAACCAAGAGATATATGGAATATCAAATGAGCGGAGCAGGTTCTTGACCTGTATGAGGAGTGGTTGAAAGTTCACGTCGAAGAGGTTTTCGGCTTTTTTAGTAATCTTTATGCCTAGGTAATCTATGGAGGATTCGGACCACACGAATGGTGTGTTAGCTTTTAGTAATTCACTGCTGGCCTTTGGGACTGAGACGTTTAATATGTTGGATTTGGAGTAGTTGACCTTAAAGTCTGAGATCTCTCCAAAATTCTCTAAGAGTGATATTAGGTTTGAGATCCCTTTTTCCGGTTCCGTGAGCAGGAACATAATATCGTCCGCAAACGCGGCCAGCTGGAGCGAGTGCGGTCCGATAGAGATCCCTTTTATTCCTGGGTGAGATCTCACTTTTTGTAGAAGGGGTTCCAATGCTAGCACGAACAGCGTCGGGGAAAGTGGACACCCTTGGCGGGTGCCGTTCCTAATGTCAAAGGTGGGGGAGAGGGTATTGTTAATACTCAATCTTGCATGCGGGTTACTATATAATGCAAATATTGCAGATATGAATGCAGGGGGGAAGTTAAATTTCTCTAGAGCGCTCTTCATATACAACCAGTTGACCCGGTCGAACGCTTTTTCAGCGTCTGTTCCTATCAATAACATTGGGATCTTTTTTGATTGTGCGTATCTGACCACGTGAAGCAGTCTGTAGCAGTTTTCTTTTCCTTCCCTGCCTCTAATGAACCCTGTCTGTTCCCTATCTATCAGAGAAGGGATAAGGTCCTCCATTCTCTTAGATACGAATTTGGCCCACAATTTTACGTCCAAATTAATTAAAGAAATGGGCCTGTAACTAGCGCATGCTTCTGGGTCCTTGTTGTCCTTATGGATGAGTATTATGTGGGCTTCCTGTGCTTGTGTGGGTAATCTACTTCCTTGTAGTAGGGAGTTAAATAGTTCTTTTAGTCTTGGGGCTAGTGATGTTTTGAAGGTTTTGTAAAACGCCGATGATAGACCATCAGGTCCTGGGGATTTACCCGACGGACTCGAAGTGATTAAATCTTCAACTTCTTGGTCTGTCGCTTGGGACAGCAGGGTCTGTGAGACCTCGTCCCCTAATTTTGGTAATTTGACTGTGCTCAAGAATAGGTCAATTCTCTTTTTGAGGGCCACTTGCTCGGTCGTTCCTTCCCCTCCTCTTAGATTGTATAGTTGCGAATAAAAGTGCTGGAATGCTTTAGCTATTTCCTGGGATGAGGTAACCTTGGTTCCTGTTTGGTTTTTAACTGAGCTAATGAAATTCCGTGACCTTGATTTTTTGAGCATGGCTGTCATAAACCTGCTCCCCTTATTTCCATGCAAATACACAGTCTGCTTCAGGAAGAGGTGTCTCTTGTTGAACCTTACCTCCAGTAGACGCTTAAGGTCACGTCTCTTGGAAGTCAGTTCCTCCTGTACCTTTATGGTCTGTGACAATTTTGATGTTTGCTCCAATTTTACTATCTGCGATAGTAGGCTATCAATCTCCCTCTGTTGAAGTTTTTTCAATCTGGAACCCAATGATATGAGGGCCCCCCTCATGACGGCTTTATGAGCCTCCCACACCACGGGATATTCCATATCCTCAGTAGTTTTCACGTGGAAGTATTCTTCTATTAATTCAGTTAATTTGGTTCTCTCCGTCTCCGAGTCCAGCAAAGACTCATTTAATCGCCATCTCCATTCCCTAGGCCCTTCCGAGCCTATTTTGACATCTACGTGTGTGGGGGCGTGGTCTGAGATTGATATTATATCGATATTTGTTTTTACTACTTTTGTCAGGAGGCTCGAGGAGATAAAAACATAGTCTAACCTCTGATAGGATAGATGGACTTGTGAATAAAATGTGAAGTCCTTCGAGGAGGGGTTTAGCGTTCGCCACGCGTCTACGGTGCCCAATTCTAGTAATGCTTTGTTCAATTTGTTTAGGCGCCCCCGCGAGACCTGGGATTTTCCTCTTGATGAGTCTAGGATAGGGTTCAGGGTTACGTTCCAGTCTCCCCCGGCTATTATATACCCCTCTGCGAACTCCTTCAATATTTTAATCTGTTTAATTAACCACTCGGTTTGGTTGACGTTTGGGGCGTACATGTTAGCGATGGTTATTTTTACGTTATTAATTGTGCCTTTTAGTAGGAGGACCCTCCCCATTTCGTCTGAGTATTCCGCTGTATGGACAAAGTTAATGGATCTGTGGAATAGTGTGGAGACACCCTTGGAAGCGGAGTGAGGATGTGTACTGTGGAAGGCCTGGGAGAATGCTTTACCTGGCAAGGCAATGCACTTTCCACCCTTAAAATGTGTCTCCTGTAGAAGGAGGATTTTGGTGTTGTACCTTTTCACAAGCTGTGCTATGTTGAATCTCTTCTGTGGCGTGTTGAGGCCCCGGACATTGAAGGACGTGATGCGAAGTGCTTCTGTGGACATTGCATTCCAAGTCGGACGTGACAGCCGAAGGAAGTCTCGAAACCTGTTCAAGAGATACAGAGGTTATAACAATACAATACGTTAATGATATTGACTCTATACTCTCCTATCAAGTCGTTCTAACCCTTTGTTATCTCGGCTCAACTTAGGTGGGGATTTAGCGTTTTCGTTTCAATAGGGAGTGATGAAATAAGCTGCTCTGGGAAAGAGACTGGGTGGAAGAGTAGGCAGGTGGGAAAGGGACTTGGAAGGGAAGAAGGGAATAGGGAGGTGTAGAAAGTAAATATAACTAGTATACTTTACGGTCGGAAGTATAGCAACAAACACCCTCTAGCGAGGGCACGGACGTATGCAGTGAGCTCTAGGCTATGTCCGTAGAAAACTTGGGGAGGTGCTTTTATTATAAAGTCCTCTTTAAACTTCTCTCTGCCTGATCGGGTTGAGGCGCCCAGGCATCCTGATCCTTGATGGGTAACGTTACAAGTTCCTTCTTCAGAAGCAAGTGGAATGGTTAGTCCCGTAGTGGGCCTAAGCTTCTGTCAAACTTTATGATGCCCTGAATGCTGAACTGTGCAAACCAACAGTGGGGGAGGGATGGTTAACTGCATAATGCTGGGTGAGGGGTCTTCTCCCCTCACTCTTCCTTTTAAACTGGGGTTCAAAGTCCACCTTGAGGACCTAAATGTTCCTTCAGGTGTCGCCGTTTTCCCCATCTTCTTTGGTTCTTTTCTTTTGTTTGTTCTTTGGGGATTTTGCTTGTCCCACTAGGCTCCACGTGTCAGGTAATGCTAATTTGGGCATGCTGGGGAATTCCGGGAGCGGCAACCAATTAGGGAGATCGATGGGTTCTAAGTCCAAATGTTGCCAGCACATCTGAAGATCCTCAGGTGTGCGGATGTTGTGTCTTTTGCCCTTGTACGTTATTCCCAGCCCGAAAGGGAACAACCACGCGTACCTGATATTCTTGGACCTCAAGACGTCCAGAAGGGGTCATAGTAGGCGTCTCTTAGCTAATGTTGTGGGGGACAAATCCTGGAAGATCTGTATGTCCACATCGGCGTATTTCAGGTTTCTGCTATTCCTTGCTGCTTCTAGGATAGCGGCGGCATCCGGGAAGGCCAGAAATTTACATATGATATCCCTCGGTGGGTCAGAGGCTGCAGGATGTGGTCTCAGCGCCCTATGTGCTCTCTCGATTACCATAGTGGCCGCTCTGTCTGTACCCACTAGCGAGGAGAAGATTTCCTTCAGCACTTTCGGTATTGCCTCTGCCGCCCACGATTCTGGGATGCCTTTTATACGCACATTGCTGCGGCGGCTGCGGTTCTCCAGGTCTTCTTGGATGAGGAGCGTTTTGTTTAAATATGAGTGTTGGTCCTTCAGGATTTGCTCCATCTCCAGGGAATGTGATGTTATAGCTGCAGATGTGCAATCAAGGTCCTCTACCCGTCTCCCCAGCTGTCTCAAGTCCTCTTTGATCTCTGCTAAGTCGGCTCTCACAGGTTTCATAGCTTTGGCCATCAGTTCTTTCATAAATCCCCTGGAAATCTGGGCCCCATCATCATCCTCCGAGGAGGACTCGTCTCCTCTCTCAGCCTCCGACAAAGCAGCGGTGACCGGCGTCAGCTTGTCTGCGGGACGGGGGGGAGTGCGCGCTCCGTTCTTTCAGGTATTTTTGCATACCCGTCTGGCCCCGAGCTTGGCGAGGGGTCCCCATCTGGTCTCCACTCTTTTCTTTGCTTATTTTACCCATTTTGGGTTAGTGTAGCTTCTGCAGGATGTCTGTATCGGCGCCTCTGTGATGGATCTTTCAGCCTAAGCTGCCATCACCTTTCGCGGTCAGGCTCTGCTCCAAGTCTTAAATTTTTAAAGCCATACCTCCCAACCCGTGGGGGTGGGGGGGCTGAGCTTTGTAGGTAGGTGCTTGAGACACGTTTGTCCTCTTCGGATTACGTGTCGCAGTTTTCTTCCTCTCTTCGTGGTCTCTTAGTAGACGAACAGTAGTAATGTCTCAGGCTCCTCAGCTTAATGGCCTTTTTTTTTTTTTTTTTTTTTCCTTTGATGTTCTGGATTAAATCTTTATGCCACTGTATGGGGGAGGGTATGTAAATCCCATGTGCAAATTGCAGGCTGGGGGGTCACTGAAAAGGTTTGTGCAGCTTTATTGCAGGCAGTCAGCTAGGATCCACCAGACTGCAGGGGGTTAATGAGTGTCCCTGTTGTGTGAGCTTCCCCGCTGCATAGGGCGGTTAAAATATCGGCTGCTGATTAATGCAGTCTCCTGTCAGCTCACAGCGGTGTTTAAAGCAGCTGCTGGGGTCTCCTGATGGATGTGCTTTACTCACTGCGTGTGGTAAGCTGTTGCTTTGCTGCCGCTGGTACTCGATCGCTCGCGGACCGGAAGTGGAGCTCCGCCGGTGTCCGCGCTTCAGGGGGGGACCGCAGCTCTCCGTGGTGAGCGCCTCGCCCGTATCGCTGTTTCCCGGGCCCGTCTGACGGTCAGCGGGGCCGAGCGGTACGACTCCAGTCAAGTAGGGGGGCTGTCTTATGTCCACCCGGCGCTCTGCAGTTTTGCGCGCTTCCGGTCGGGGCCGAAATTTAGTCCCCGGCTTTCTTCAGGCGCTAGGCCGCAATTGCCGACTGTCACCCCGGCGCTCGTGGGGCTCGCTACTTGTTCCCGGTCCTGCGGGGGTGATGGTGGGGTGCCAGGAGAGGAGTTTGGAGGTTTGGAGAAGCTGGGGGAAGCTTCTAAGTCGTCCTTGGCTGAGGAACCCTGAAGCACCGGGTAAAGAAATTTTGACACAGAAACTTATCTTAAGTCTCAAGTTAAACTTTGCTACAGCTGTATGTTCCACAGGAAAATTTAGCAGAATCTCTATTTGGAGCCTCCATTATATATTCCATTACATATGACAGTACAACATAGTGCTGCATGCCAAATCATCTGTTTTACAGTAATTTTGTGTAAATTACTGCAAAAACATGATATTGCTATGGCATGTGAATGAAGACTAATAATACCATAGATATAATCATAGCCACTTATGTTTAACTAATAAACAAAATCCATATTAGTTGATTGAAATACCTGTGCGAAGCAGTTGTCATTTGTGCTTTGGGATACAAGCAATGTGCATTCAGGGGAATTATATTATATGCAACCATAAAATGATTTAGAAACTAAACAAGGTTGGCCAGAAAAGCTTTCCATGTACCCAGCCTACACTGCTTGTGATTCTGTTAATCTCCAAGAGCACCAAGACTAAAGCCCTTTTTACACAGGACAACAGTTGAGTACTGAACAATGGCCTGTTCACACAGAATGGTGCAGCGGCAGAGCAACAATAATTTTAGGTCTGCGTGAAAGATCTGATCAGCTATTTGTCGCTGTTTGTTCTTGCGCTGCATTACAATGCATGCCATGTTAAAGGAACTTAAGAAATACTGAAGACTTCTCTTTACAGTTGTCTTGGCATGGTCTGATTTTTATCTTTTCTACAAGTTGAGATAACACATTTACTAGGTTTTTCCTGAGAATTCTCTACCCTACATCTTCAAAAGTTAAGCTGAAAGGTATTCCTCTGGACTTATCTATACACGTTCATGCTTAATTTGACATTAAAATTCAACATTCTTGATCTTCCTCTTCCTCAACATTATATGTTTGGAAGAGCCAGAAGCAGAGTCGAAGCTCCTGGGCCCCAATGCAAAACCTGTAACAAGGCCACCAACTATAATGCTTTATTCATAGTACTGAACTGCTTTATGGGCCCCCTAAGGCCAATGTCCACGGGCAAAATAGAATTAGCAAATCCGCGCGGGTGTCCCGCACACATGATCCATGCCCATAGGGAATCATTGGTCACCCGCAGGTAATTAAATACCTGCTAATCTAATTTTTGAGTGGCGCACGGATCGCACATGTGGGAAAACACCCGCAGCATGCTCCATTTTGTGCAGGTCTCCCGTGGCTTCCATTGAAGCCTATGGAAGCCATCCGGCCTGTGGCACACCCGCCTCTGTATTTGTGCTGTGCCGCGAGACCTGTGCCGCGTAAGCAGGAGTTCAAAAGAAAAAAAATTAGCATGGCGCTTACATGCAGCATGCTACCGGTGTGCTGAGCACATCAGTCAGGCCGAAGAAAGAAGACCAGGCCACGATAGAGGGGAGATCCGCAGCGTCCGGAGAGGTGTGAGTATAATTGATTTTGAGGCCTCATGCCGGCAGGAAATGAGGGACCCGCGGCAGAATTCTGAATGGAGAATCTGTGCGGGCCTGAGTTTTCCCATGGGCATGAGGACTAAGGCTCCTGGGCTCGGGTGCAACTGCATCCTCTGCATCCCCTATAGTTACGCCAGTGGCCAGAAGGCCTTCATACACAGTCGGCCTGTTTCTCCAAAAACATTGTATTTGTCTATTTTTTCTTAAAGGTGTATAGGTATCTTTAGACATTAAAAGAGGAAGTTATATGCAAAGAGGCTATGTGGCATATGTATTATTCTTTGTACGCCATATTAATGCCGTACAAAAAACGCAATTTTGACCTATGCACCAGTATTGTGACTTTGGATTTTGAAACCCATTCCTGTCATTTTTTCAAAAGGTTTGCAGGGTTTAATGTTACACACACAGCACATCATAATTTCCATCATTTACACCGAAGTTAGCATGAAGTATAATCTATACCGGCTCCAAACTAGCGTAGGCTTTAATCTCAAGCCACCAGATGCAATTAACGTGTTAAGAGGCACAAGTCTCTTAATACAGTTGTTGTCAAAATTTGCCTGTTAGATAATTTACTTAGACCAGTCTATTGTAGTGGCTCATAGTGAACACCACAAAATTTCAAATGCGGTTATGTTTTCATGTGCGTATATGTTTTTAAATGTTTACTAACAATGATAAGGATTTGGAAGAAACAGAGGTTAATGTTAGTCTACCTGACTCCAGCCCTATCCCCCCATTGGCTGTCTGCTGCCTTGTTCCCCATTGGACATTCTGCCAGATGGCAAAAGCTGTGGGATTGGCTGGCAGTCAGGGGGGTGATTATGAGAGGAGGCCTGTGATTGGTTGAAAAAAAATAAGGTAAAGTCCTGCACAGGCTGACATTTGGAAAGCTGTTCAGGAAAATCAGTTAGTCAATAGTCATCAGAAGAAAAAGAGTAAACAAGTAAGAGCAGGAGGGAGAGAAGAAGATACTGCTGTGAGAAGTAAAAGGTGTAGTTTAGTAACATTGAGGATTATTACTAGCTGATATACCTGGCCCAAGTTAATTTGATGCAGGTGTTTCCATGCTGTTTGCACTGAAAATTTTATGAAGTCAATGTTACTTTAGAGTAACCTAGGAATAAAATATGTATACACATAGAGGAACGTGAGATTCTCCCCAGGCTGCATGTATGGGTGTCCCTCTACAGAATGTGCCACCCCTCCCACTCTCCTCATTTTGGACCCAATAAATACTCACGCCAAATTTCTTGCTTGTACGACACAGAGAACTTACATTACATAGGGGTGCACTTACTTTTGCACTTAGCATTGAATAATCAAGGTGTGACCCCTTTACTTTTCCTATTTAGGACCTAAAGAAGGCTCGTGCCAAATTCCATGTTTGTACAACATCGGGAAGTTAGAGAATTAGATTTGGTACATTACACAGGGGCGCCAATACTTTTGCACTTAGCATTGAATAATCGAGTTGTGACCCCTTTACTTTTCCTATTCAGGACCTAAAGAATGATCATCCAAAATTTTATGTTTTCATAACATCGGGAAGTTAGAGAATTATATTTGGTACATTACATAGGGGCGCCAATACTTTTGCACTTATGTGCTTACATCAGCTGAGTAAGGTTCGGCTCACATGAGCATATCCACAGCTTGCAGGCTGCAAGATATACGCGTGGAGCATGCAGTCAATATGCATTGATATTGGCTGCGTGCAGCTCATTGCCATTTACTATCTTGTGATCTTTCTTGCATGTGTATTTCATGCAAGTTGTGTGAGTGGTAACATGGCTACCTATAGGAGATAGTTACAGTGTATTATTCCCGCAAGACCCATGAGAAATACACTGTACCGACACATTCGTGTAAGCTGGACCTAAGCTATTCAATGTAATTAGATTATATTAAAAAGAAATGGCAGGAAACCTTATTTTACTTTTACATCTAGATTCCTTTGGACAAAAAATGTATAATTAAAAGCCTCATAAAATGAAGATGAAAGGTTAATTGAGACAGGTTTAATGAAATCCAGGCATATGGAGAAAAATATGTGGTAGATATCATCTGGCCAGGTTGTAAATTATAATGAATAATACATTTTAATTCACGTTTACAAAAAACTAAGGCTACGGTGAAAAAATGATTGCATATTGTATTTGTTACGTTCATGCAGGCCATGATAACAATGACCTATACGAACGCAACCCAAATTGAAGACTGAACAGGAAACAGGAAAGGAGTATTCACTCAAACGGACACCAAAAACATACATAAACCAAATGTGCATACAGACAATCACATCGACAACAGATGCCAAAATACTTACCAAAGTTCTGAATTACCAGATAGGTGGAAATATCTATAAGAAAATACATACAAGGTATTGGTTTGAATATTGGCCAGAATACGTAAGCTCACAAGCCCACGTTAAGGGTCCTCATTGTTTTGCGAGTCCCTACCCAACAGGATAACTAAAACCACAAATAGCATCACAACTAGAGATGAGCGAGCACCAAAATGCTCGGGTGCTCGTTACTCGAGCCGAACTTTTTGTAATGCTCGAGAGCTCATTTCGAGTAACGAACCCCATTGAAGTCAATGGGAGACTCGAGCATTTTTCAAGGTGACCCATGCTCTGCATAGGGGAGGGTGTGTGAATCACCTGAAAACATCAGAAAGTGATGGAAACACCACAGAAACGGATAGGGAACAGCAGGGGCAGCATGCATTGGTGCATCTGAGGCTCCTAGGTTGCACTATTAAGCCAAATTGTGGGCAAGAGCCTGGTGGTCACCCCCCTAACAATTTAGTTGGGCCAGACCATAATCAGCAAGGCACATGCGCTGGCACATCTTAGCTAACCACCCAATCAGGTGGAACGAAGGCCAATCACCGCCTGCGGGTGACTCCACTGCTTCTTCTCCTGTGTTACATGCTAGCATTGCTGTCCATTTCCCCACAGGACGCAGGACATTACCCCCTAGGTCTGCTTAGAGATACAAGTGTGAATGGGAAATCTCCTGGTTCAGCCCGGGTTTCTGATGCTGTTAAGAGCTCAGAGGCAGCTCTTGGCGCTCCTAATATGGGGACACCTGCAGCACAAGTAGGTACTGTATCTGTAGGGGGTCAGGAGGGGTTGCAGGTTCCAGTCACCCCTACGGTGGTGACAACATCTGGTAGGAGTTATGCCAGTGTCGCTGCTGGAGGGGAGGGTCCTCCTTGTCTCCAGGCTCTAGGAAGGGCGATTTGCAACAGTGCCTTCTGCGGGTATGCGGAGGGGGGAGAGTTCAATTACAGTTGGAGGAAGAGATGTGACCCTATCTCTCTGGATAGAGAGACAGGGTTTAGGGGCTTTCCGAGAGCAAAGGGGAAAACCGTATGGTCCTTACCGACACCCAGGCAGGATGTAGCTTGTAGGAATGTGGTCCATCTTCACTGGAGAGGCAATGATGCATGTCCTCCGAGGGGGAAGGTAGTGGAGCTTCTACTGAAAATGGGCTTCAGGGCGGTTGGCATCTTTGCCCTGATCCATCCCTATGGCACCTCTGAGTTTGACATCAGTTTTGTTCACCCAGAGGGTCCATAGATCTTCTGAGGAATCTACGAGCTGATGAAAAATGAGCCCGGCTGGCGAGACTTTGGCGTCCAGGTGTTGTCTCGCCAGAATGAAGTCAAGAAGGTGACCACTTTGACCTGTAGCAAGTCCCTTTCTTTCTATGAAATTATGACGTGGCTCAGTTGGTATGGTGAAGTGACAGACATGCCCAAGAAGAACAGGGATGAGCATGGCATATGGTCCAGGGCCTAGTCAAGCTGAAGCATTCAGGGAACTCAGTGGCTCACATACCATCTGCAGCGTTCCTCGGTAGGGAAGCTCTGCCACAGGTGCGGTGATCCCTCAAACTTGAGCGCCGCTTGTAAGACCGTGAAGTGCTCTCTGTGTGGGAGTCTGGGTCATCTCTCTGCCTCCTGTGTGGAGATTAGGTGTAACCTGTGTGGTGACCTTGGTCACCCATTTAGCCGCTGTCCGCGCTCCTTTGCCAATGCGGTCTCCGCTCCTACAGATCGGGGTCGTGATGTGACCTCCGGGGGAGAGGGGACCAGCAGACGTGAGGGGGCTCAGGAGCCAGGGAAGAACCGGCAAAAGACGGCTGCTCAGCAGAGGCGTCATGAGAAACGCAGACGGAGCAGGGAGCTGGCAGGAGCCCACGTGCAGGTTGGCCAATGGTGGCCCCTGTTCCTGAAGCGAATCTTGCGGCTGAGGCTTTGAGGGACAGCGAGTTAGATGAAGAAGACAGGAGGATCCAGAGGGAGGAGACCAACTCTGCAGATTTCTTGCACTATGAAAGTGTGGATGAGGAAGGCAAGAGGTGGTTAGAGAAAAGGCGCAAGCTAAATGCCACTAGGAGGAAACGAAGGGGGGATTCAAGATCTTCTCCCACCCTGGACAAAATACTGGTAGGAGAATCCTGCTCACCTCCGGTTGGACAAATTGTGGGCAAGAGCCTGGTGGTCACCCCCCTAACAATTTAGTTGGGCTGGACCATAATCAGCAAGGCACATGCGCTAGCAAATCTTAGCTAAGCACCACACTAGGTGGAACGAAGGCTAATCACCACCTGCGGGTGACACCACTGCCTCTTCTCCTGTGTTGCATGCTGGCATAGCCGGCTGGACGCAGTTGAGCCCCGGCAGCTGAAGAAAGGTGAGTATGATTTTTTTTTTTTTAAATCACCATTTTTTCTTGTTTTTCAGGGAAGAGCTTGTATTTAAAGCCCTTCCCTGAAAAACAATTACAGATGCCGGCAGCTGGATCCTCTACGACAGCTGTGGTAGGGAATTCTTTATTCCCCGCAGGGATGAAGAAATCCTTTGCTACATCTGTCACAGATGTGGCAGGTGCAGCAGAGAATTTTTTTCCTCGCGGGGACACGGCAGCGACGGACAGGTACGTTTTTGGTGTTTTTTTTTACACTGAAATTCTTTTTTTTCAAGGAAGAGCTTATATGTAAAGCTGTTCCCTGAAAAACAATTCAGGAGTGGCGGCAGACCATTGTCTTCAATGGAGCTGCCGACAGCAGCCATGGCTCCATTGAAGACAATGCATGCATTTCCTATGGTGCACGCATGTCCTATCTTTACAGGCACGCACCTGTAAAACACGGACATGTGAACACACCATGGGGAATGCATTGGTTCTAATAGAAGTGTATTTTTGTGCGCGCACAAAAACACACTCGTGTGAAGCCACCCTGAGTCAGGGGAAGATTTATAAAACTGCTTAAAAGAAAAACAGCATGTTTTTTCCATAGTAGTGCTGTGATTGGTCGCTTTCATTTTGCATTCTGCTCTTGAAAATTGAAAGCTATTGTGCTGTGATAGGTTTCCATAGGGTATTAGACAATTTCATAAAAATGCAAGGGGAAAATTTTGCAGTGATTTTCTATGAAAATACATATTTTTCTACCAGCCATTATATTTTCATAATTTCTGGCCAAATAAGTGTAGTTTTAATCCAACAGTATGTCCCAACTGTATTATGTTTTGCTGTTTTATTAATACTGTTGGGTTGCAAGTATGTAACATATGTGTTAGGTAACAAAAAATTAATTAATGTAAACAACCATCTGTTTCAACCCTGTAACAAAGTTCAACTGTTGTCATGCTGTTCTTGTTAGCTTAACATCTGTCAGACTGACAAGCAGCATTAAAGCTGTTAGTGGCCATAATGTACAGGATATACCATATACATATAGTTATTTTAGCGTGCAGCTTCTTTTAGGGCTGATAGACTTTTACATTTCCACTTCCTTTATCCTTCAATATTCAAGGTTTTGATATTCCTTATAAGATCTCTTTTTTTTTTGTGCTATTATCTTATTTGCCTATTTTGGACATTGTATCATATTACTGTCATATAGTTGTAGAAAACATGGTGACACTTAGCCTCTGGCATACTTCCCGTGTGCGTGAGTTGTGTCTGACAGGCTCAGGTTCAACTCGCATTGGAAAGCACACAGACACCTGTCTGTGGATTGTCCATTTTACCCACAGGCTGCACATTGACATGCATTAGCATATCCTATTTCTCGTCTGTCATAACAGGAATAGGACATGCAATTAGTTTTTTCATGTGAAAAGATGTCCAAGTGCATAGCCTTGTAGGATATAATGGTGCTGTGTTCTGCTCGTGAATTAATGCAGACAGTACATGGCAAGAAATACTGTACAGTAGTGCCCCATAGGCCTTAACGTAATTATACAGTTTGAGCAAACTTTAAGAGTGTTTGTACATGCAGTTTTTCTGTTCTGCAAAACGCAGGTGGAGAAACACTGATTGCAGCCAGCACTTGTACTCACTCCTCAATTCAACCAATATGACAAGTTCAAGTGCCGACTATAATCAGCATAGCTCAGTCTGTGTTTTGCAGTGCTCTCGTGTACTAGCATTCTAACTTGACTTTTTCAATGACTTTTGATGTCAATTTAAATTTTGCTGAAACTAAATTCTAAACGTGCTAAAGGGATATTCTAGTTTTGACAAGTCATCCCCTATCCACAGGATAGGGGATGAGTAGGTGATCCCTAGGGATCTGAACAATGGGACCCCCTTTGATCCTGGGAATATGGGTCCCATTGCCCACTCCTCACTGTGAGCTTGCTGCAGTTCCCTTAATGAGGAAAAGATTGAAGGCAATGGCCTCACAAACATAGTACTGCTCCATTCATTTTCACTGGCATTGGTGGAGATAGCCAAGCACAAGTGCTCCATTCAATTACAACACTGTGGGTAGGAGGGATGAGGAAATAGGTCCCTGCTTTCTTGGTATTGGTGGGAGTCTCATCATTCATACTTCAGCTGATCTATCAGTTTTCACGCATGCATTGGATGGGTGAAAACTTGAAGAAAAACATGAAATAACTGTATTACCCCTTTATCTTTTATGTTAGCATTTAGAAAATTTATACCCACCTTCTGATCCATCGATCAAATAGTTATTCCCTATTCTGTGGATAAGAATTAACTTTATTTTATGGAGCAACCTCTCTAAATAATTAGTATGGGTGAGTTTCCATCTTTTGTGAAAAGAAAAACTTGGTATACTCATAGGATAAACGACTTCTGCACACAAAGGGGTTAAAAAGTTGTGTCTTAATTTTCTCACTAAATTTAAATTCAATTCAGGGCAAAAATTATAACCCTATAATTTCACTAACTGTATTTGAAAACAACCCTTTAGGAGATTTTAACGCTGGTTTTCTTGTTGGCTGTAGCAGGCCATTGTTCCCAAGTGAGATTGTCAAGGATTTTGTGGGAATCTATATAGAACAGGGATATTTAACTAGCTTTAGAAAAGATCCACATACCTATGGATCAGATGAAGTCTATGGTCAGATGAAGGTCCAAGCTGAACACCAATAGTAGCAACGTTGTCTTGTTAAGGTGGTTGCTCCAAAATGTGATGTAATCACCTAACTACAGGATAAGGAATAACTTTATGATCTGCGGGGGTTTAACATTCAGTGATTTCCGGCACTATCATTGAAATGAATCATGGCGTGCATGAGATATTGGTTGGGGTCACACCACTCAGACCCACAACGATCATAAAGTTTTCAAGATAACTTTATATTTTTCTAGACTTGTTTTAATATTTTGTGTCCTTTTTACTCATTTATATAGCACATACATATTCTGCAGCACTGTACACAGATTGTTATCACTTACATTGGTTCTTGTCCCCATGGGGCTCACAAGCTAAGTTTACCCACTAGTATGTTTTTGTCAGAGTGTGGGAGGAAACAGGAATAAAGTAGGAAACACATGCAAGCATGAGGAATATACAAACTCCATGTCAATATTGCCTTGGTTGGATTTGAACTCAAAAACTTGACACTACAAGGCAACAATGCTAACCACTGAGCTCCCATACTACTGAAAATGTGTTATTTGTAAGAGGGAAAATTATACCACAGCTGTAAATTAACTCAGACCACAACTCAATATTAATTAAAACCCCTAACCATACCTGCTAAAATTAACATTTCAGACCAAAAAAAAATATATATATTTTTGTGACTGGTTGCGCATAAGTGTCAGCGGGTAAGAGGTTGCGTGAGAGCGGCAGCGTTTGAGTGGTTGCACAGAGGCAGCAGCGTGTGAGGGGTTGCAGCAGCGGGTGAGGGGTTGCAGCAGCGGGTGAGGGGTTGCGGCAGCGGGTCAGCGGTTGCGGCAGCGGGTCAGCGGTTGCGGCAGCGGGTCAGCGGTTGCGGCAGCGTGGTCAGCGGTTGCAGCAGCGGGTCAGCGGTTGCGGCAGCGGGTCAGCGGTTGCGGCAGCGTGTGAGCGGAGTGTGAACAAGTCTATCTTCACTACTTCCACAAGTAAATTGTAGATCCCCATTAGGATGAGCTCCATGCCTGGCAATGTCATCCAGTGTGCTACTTGTGCAATGTATGCAGGCCTTGATCAGCCGATTGAGGGTGCATACTGTTGCGCAAGATGCGTGCACGTCGAACATTTAGAAGCCCAAATTCTGGATCTAAATGGGCAACTGGCAACACTGAGAGCCATTGACATCATGGAAAGGAGTTTGGTGCTCACTGAGCAGACACTCGCTGGGGTAGAGGTGGGGGCGGATGGTAGTACGGAAGAGCAGGGGGAGCAGGCAGTCAGCTGGGTGTCAGATAGAAGGAGGCGTAGAGGGAATAGATCCAGGGAGGCTGGTCCTGAACTGGCACAACCCAACATGTCTGCAACGTTGGCAGATGAGGGCAATGCCATTACAGAGCCAGCACCGCTGCAGCAGGACAGGCCCTCTGAACGCCAGGGGGATGACTGCTCCAGTGAGACAGGGACGGGGAGTGCAGGGCAGGCTAGACAGGTTGTAGTGGTGGGGGACTCAATTATTAGGGGGACAGAGAGGGCAATCTGCCATAAAGACCGGGATCGTCGAACGGTGTGTTGTCTTCCTGGCGCTCGAGTTCGACACATCACGGATCGGATTGACAGATTACTGGGAGGGGCTGGTGAGGATCCAGCAGTCATGGTGCACGTTGGCACCAATGAACAAGTTAGAGGTCAATGGAGGGCCCTCAAAAATGATTTCAGGGACTTAGGGTCCAAGCTCAGGGCAAGGACCTCCAGGGTAGTTTTCTCGGAAATACTACCTGTACCTAAAGCCACACTAGAAAGGCAGCAGGATCTTAGGGAGGTAAACAAGTGGCTCCGGAGTTGGTGTAAGAAGGAGGGATTTGGGTTCCTGGAGAACTGGGCTGACTTTGCTGTCGGCTACAGGCTCTACCGTAGGGACGGGCTGCATCTTAATGGGGAGGGTGCAGCTGTGCTGGGGGAAAAGATGGCTAGAAGGCTGGAGGAGTGTTTAAACTAGGGACTGGGGGGGAGGGTAAAATGAGAAATAGTGGGGTAGCCAGTGTAACTAGCGATCCGGGTCCAAGCAAAGGGAATGGGGGTCGAGCAGGGGGTGGGGTTAGTACAGTTAGAACTGATAGATCAGCCATAAGTACGAATAGCAACAAAACAAATTTAAAAAACAAAAAAAATGATATAAATTGCATGACCACGAATGCACGAAGTCTGATTGGTAAAGTGGGTGAGCTTGAAGCGAGAATGACTGATGATAACTATGATATAGTCGGAATTACTGAAACATGGCTTGATGATAAGTGCGATTGGGCGGTGAATTTGCAGGGGTACAATCTCTTCAGAAGAGACCGAAGGAACCAGAAAGGGGGAGGGGTATGTCTGTACGTCAAATCAAACCTGAAGCCGAGGCTACGGGAGGATATAGGGGTAGGAGACGAACAGGTGGAATCTCTGTGGGTAGAAATACAGGGAGGAAAAAATAACAAAATCCTGATAGGGGTCTTCTATCGACCACCAAAAGCAACAGAAGAAACTGAAAACTTACTACTAAGGCAGATAGAAGAGGTGTCAAAGCGAAATGAAGTAATTATCATGGGGGACCTTAATTACCCAGATATAACATGGGAGAACGAAACATGCAAATCTCACAGGGGTGATAAGTTCTTGAGAGTAATTAAAGACAATTACCTGAACCAACTTGTGCAGGAACCAACAAGAGGGAGGGCCATTCTGGACCTAGTACTAACCAACAAACCGGAACGTATAAAGGGGGTGCAGGTTGAGGGGCACTTGGGGAACAGCGACCACAATATAATCAACTTCCAGCTGTCAATCAATAGGAAGCCTTATCAGGGAGTGGCAAAGAAACTAAACTTTAGTAAAGCAAAATTTCATGAGCTTAGAACTACTATCGGTAACATTAATTGGGACAACATCCTCAAAAATATCAGTACGGAGGACAAATGGGAAAAGTTCAAAAGGATCCTAATCGCCTCATGTGAGCAGTTCATTCCCTTTAAAAATAAAAGAAACTCAGCTAAAAGGAAACCAATGTGGCTCGACAAGACGGTACGAGGGGCAATAAACGAAAAGAAGAAAGCGTTCAAACTACTAAAGCAACAAGGCAGCGAAGAAGCGCTAAAATCGTACAGGGAAAAAAACAAAATATGCAAAGATAAGATCAAAACTGCCAAGGAGGAAGCAGAAAGACGGATCGCAAAAGAGAGCAAAAACAACCCGAAGCTATTTTTCAACTACATTAACAGCAAAAGGATTTGCAGGGAGAGCACTGGCCCTTTAAAAAACAATGCAGGAGAAATCATTGATGATGACGAAGGGAAAGCAAATCTACTAAACAGTTTCTTCTCAAGTGTATTCACCAAAGAAAAGGAAATGCCACACGAGATGCAGGGGAATAAAACGAACCCCTCACAAAATATCTCATACCTAACGCAGGAGGAGGTGCGGAAGCGTCTAAAGAAAACTAAAATTGATAAATCGCCGGGCCCAGATGGATTACACCCAAGGATACTAAAGGAACTAAGTGACGAGATAGCTAGGCCGCTATACCTAATATTTCTAGACACTATCAAGACCGGAGTAGTACCATTGGACTGGCGCATTGCCAACGTGGTTCCAATTTACAAAAAAGGGAGCAAAAGTGAGCCTGGTAACTACAGGCCAGTAAGTCTCACTTCAGTAACGGGAAAAATTTTCGAGGGGATTCTGAGAGATGCCATCGATGAGTACCTCAAGGAGATTAAGGGAATAACTCCTCACCAGCATGGATTCATGAAGGGTCGCTCATGTCAAACAAATCTGATCAGTTTCTACGATGAAGTAAGCTCTAAGCTGGACCAGGGAGAATCTATTGATCTTGTATATCTGGACTTCTCTAAAGCCTTTGACACCGTGCCACATAATAGGCTAATATACAAAATGAGGCAGCTCGGACTGGGCGAAAACGTGTGTAAGTGGGTAAAGAATTGGCTCAATGATAGAAAGCAGAGGGTGGTAATAAATGGCTCATACTCTGATTGGACCACAGTCGCTAGCGGGGTGCCACAGGGTTCAGTACTAGGCCCCACTCTGTTCAACATATTTATCAATGACCTGATAGAGGGGCTGCACAGCAAAATATCAATATTTGCAGATGACACAAAATTATACAATATAATTAATGCAATGGAGGACAATGTGCGGCTACAAACAGACCTGGATAAGCTGGGGGCTTGGGCAGGAAAATGGCAAATGAAGTTCAATGTTGAAAAATGTAAGACTATGCACATGGGCAGGAGGAACGGATGTCACAAATATTCACTTAATGGGGTACCACTAGGGAAAAGTGATATGGAAAAGGATCTGGGGGTATTAGTGGATAATAGACTAAACTGGAGTAACCAATGCCAGTCAGCTGCTGCAAAGGCAAATAAAGTCTTGGGGTGCATTAAAAGAGGTATAGGGGCGAAGGACGAGAACGTTATCCTTCCATTATATAAGGCACTTGTCAGGCCTCACATGGAATACTGCGTACAATTCTGGACACCGGAGCTCAGGAAAGATGTCACAGTGCTTGAAGGGGTTCAAAGAAGGGCAACTAAACTAATACATGGAATGACTGGACTGGAATACCCAGAGAGGCTATCCAAATTGGGACTATTTACTCTAGAAAAAAGAAGGTTAAGAGGCGACCAAATAACCATGTATAAGTACATGAGGGGACAACACGTGGATCTCTCCCGCGATCTGTTTACACCCAGGACCATGACGGTAACAAGAGGACATCCGCTACGATTAGAGGAAAGTAGGTTTCATCACCAACATAGAAGGGGATTCTTTACTGTAAGAGCAGTTAGAATGTGGAACTCTCTACCGGAGGAAGTGGTGATGGCAAAATCCATAGAGGAGTTTAAAAGGGGACTTGATGTCTTTCTGGAGAAGAAGGATATTACAGGATATAAATATTAGGTTAAGTGTCAATCCTGGTATATAGGCAGGTAGGAACTATTAGGGGTTGATCCAGGGAACAGTCTGATTGCCATTAGGGAGTCGGGAAGGAATTTTTCCCCCAAAAGGGCTAATTGACTTCTGGCCTTGGGGTTTTTCGCCTTCCTCTGGATCAACACAGTAGGATAGACAGGCTGGACTAGATGGACATTGTCTTCATTCAGCCTTACATACTATGTTACTATGTAAAACCTTAAAATTAATCAGTAGAGATAAGCGAGCCTACTCGTCCGAGCTTGATGCTCGTTCGAGTATTAGGGTGCTCGAGATGCTCGTTACTCGAGATGAGCACCACGCGGTACTCGTCTCGATTAAACGAGCACTGACCATTGAATTCAATGGAGCCGGCAATACAGCCGGCTCCAATGAAAGCAATGGGCTGCCGGCGAACGCGGGATGAATTTTCGGGAAGGGCTTAAAAATATAAGCCCTTACCTGAAAATCATCCTAAAATGTGTAAAAATAAAAAAAAAATGTATACTCACTAGAGATGAGCGAACGTACTCGTCCGAGCTTGATATTCGTGCGAATATTAGGGTGTTCGGGATGCTCGTTACTCTTAACGAGCACCACGCGGTGTTCGGGTTACTTTCACTTTCCTCTCTGAGACGTTAGCGCGCTTTTCTGGCCAATTGAAAGACAGGGAAGGCATTACAACTTCCCCCTGCAACGTTTAAGCCCTATACCACCCCCCTGCTGTGAGTGGCTGGTGAGATAAGGTGTCACCCGAGTATTGAAATCTGCCCTTCCCGCGGCTCGCTACGGATGTATTCTGACATTAGTTCAGGGAAAGTGGTATCGTGTTGGAGCTGCTATAGGGAGAGTGTTAGGTGTATTGTAGGCTTCAAGAACCCCAACGGTCCTTCTAAAGGCCATAAATCGTCTCTATATGCGCTCAGTGGGGCCGGCGGCAGCAGCGCCGACCCCATTGAGAACATATAGAAGACAAATCCTTCTTTTCTGCCACAGCTGTAACAGCTGTAGCAGAGAAGAACGATGTTTGCCCATTGAATTCAATGGAACCAGCAATACAGCAGGTTCCACTGAATGCAATGGGCTGCCGGCGATCGCAGGATGAATGGTCGGGAAGGGGTTAAATATATAACCCCTTCCCTGCAATTCATCCAGAAATGTGATACACTAAAAATATATACCGGCGTATAAGGCGACGGGGCGTATAAGACGACCCCCAACTGTCACCTTATACGCCGGCAATACAGTGGAGCAAAGAATAAAAAGCATTACTCACTTCTTCAGACGATCTGCGCCGCTCCTGCAGACTGTCACTCCTTCCTGGTGTTCTGCGGTGCTCCTGCAGGCTCTTGCTCCCTCCTGGTTCCCGGCAGAGCATTGCTTTCTCTACGAAAGGCTTTAAATCCACGCCTCCAGAAACACACGTGCCTTCAGCCAATCACAGCCAATGACAGTGATGTCATTGAATTGCTGTGATTGGCTGTGTTTCTGGAGGCGGGGATTTCAAGCCTTTCATAGAGAAAGCTTTAGTCCGTGGACCAGGAAGGAGTGACAGTCTGCAGGAGCGGCGCAGATCGTCTGAAGAAGTAAGTAATGCTTTTTATTCTTTGCTCCACTGTATTGCCGGCGTATAAGGTGACAGTTGGGGGGTTGTCTTATACGCCCCGTCGCCTTATACGCCGGTATATATTTTTAGTGTATCACATTTCTGGATGAATTGCAGGGAAGGGGTTATATATTTAACCCCTTCCCGACCATTCATCCTGCGATCGCCGGCAGCCCATTGCATTCAGTGGAACCTGCTGTATTGCTGGTTCCATTGAATTCAATGGGCTAACATCGTTCTTCTCTGCTACAGCTGTTACAGCTGTGCCAGAGGAGAACGATCTTTACACTGACAGTGCGGGGGGGGGGGGGGGGGGGCACTCTTGCCGCTATTGTGGCTTAATAGTGGGACCTGTGAACTTGAGATGCAGCCCAACATGTAGCCCCTCGCCTGCCCTGTCCATTGCTGTGTCGTTCCCATCACTTTCTTGAATTGCCCAGATTTTCACACATGAAAACCTTAGCGAGCATCGGCGAAATACAAAAATGCTCCGGTCGCCCATTGACTTCAATGGGGTTCGTTACTCGAAACGAACCCTCGAGCATTGCGAAAATTTCGTGCCGAGTAACGAGCACCCGAGCATTTTGGTGTTCGCTCATCTCTAATACTCACCTTTCCGCTGCAGCCGGCAGAGGAGAACGATCTTTATGCTGACAGTGCGGGGGAGGGGAGGGGTCTCACTCTTGCCACTATTGTGGCTTAATAGTGAGACCTCGGAGCCCAAAATGCAGCCCTGCATGTTGCTCCTCGCCTGCCCTATCCATTTCTGTGTTTTTTACATGACTGGTGATTTGCTAAGATTTTCACAAATGAAAACCTTAGCGGAGCACCAGTCATATACAAAAATGCTCGAGTCGCCCATTGACTTCAATGGGGTTCGTTACTAGAAACGAACTCTCGAGCATCACTGAAAGTTCGACTCGAGTAACGAGCACTCGAGCATTTTGGTGCTCGCTCATCTCTATTAATCAGTCTTTACACCAACCCCTTAAATGAATCGGACCCACGGTAAGCGCATAAAAGCAATTCATACCCCTGAGCAGACACTAAGATTATTCAAATTCAAAACCAGACAAAAATATATACTTTCCACTTCTGGGTCTTCTTCATTTCCTGATGCTGGTTTGCCATCATCAATGCAATAAGGAAATATATGTAGAAAAAGACAGACATTTTGAACTTTAGATAGTTTAAAGTAATGTGCTTTGATCGTGTAGTATGAGGGAAGTGTTGTATCATGTAATAATAATATTTTCCACATCAAATGTATAAATGTTCCCAGCACTTTATTTCATTGACAGTGTCAATCAATTTATACATTTAGATTTAATGTAGGACGTATGATTGCAATGTCATGGGCTTTATAAAATGTAATTAGATGGAATTAAATTTTATGATGATATAATCACTAATGACCATTATAATTAGTAATACTTAACATACATCATTAAAAATAAAAAGTTTACTTAGTTTATATGAAGTACGAAATAGGTTTGTGAGTTTTCATACTTGATTATGTATGCAGACACTACCTTCTTTATTCTGAAACAATAGGATGCCTCTATGGTGAGTTCACAGAGTTATAGTTAAAAGTATTCAGCACAAGTTATTGAACTTTATCTGAGCATAATGCAGTTTTGGTCCATTTAGCAAGTAAATTACTTAGAAAACTGTATCGACAAAATATACATCTATAGATTTAAAAGCATTCCTGAACAAAGTTGTAACATACAGTAAAACCAACAATATTGATTCACTGAAACATGCATGCTTGCTTGCTTTATTCTGAGTTTATTATAAGTCATATAAAGTTTTCTAGTTTATCTTTTGAATGTGTTGTCTGTTGGTTGATAAATCTATGATGTCATCACCAGATGGCAACATTTTCTTAAATTGTAACCACATTTTGAGGCAACTTGTGTTAATGTGATAACCAATTTGGTAACTAGCAAAAGTGCAAATCACATTTATCTACTTAAATGATGTTTTTGTACTGACAAATCTGTCTTAAGTGTTGGGCATTTCCTTTTAGTTTTCTTTCCTATGCCTGTTGTCAAATGAAGTCCATCTCTAGTAGCAGAGACACCAAAACAGATTATGAGAAAGGGAGAAGAGTGATGACTCATTCTGCCTATAGAAGTCTATAGAGATGGGATAGAAAAGGAGGGAGAGAAGTAGTGACTTAGTGACTTACACAGAGGCTGCTGCAGCAACTAATGGTAAGTGATTTACAGCTACTGAAATCACATCTATACTGATCAGCACTTCTTTAATGTCCTATGTAATGCTGTTACTTATACATGTATGCTACAGAGAGTCAGGGAGTAGGATCTGCAGTTTTCTCCATGCACAGTGTATAGAAGATAATATTAGAGCAGGCTCCTCTCACCACCTCAGGGCCAACTTAACTTTAACGATGCAATCTGTAGAGGAAAAGCCTCGTGAAAAATGCCATATACAAGTCACATAATTGCCAGAAATAGTGCACACATGTATGGAAGCTTATACAAAAAGTTATTTTAAAGTGTGGATACACTTTAACCCTTTAACACTACAGGGTGAAATCTGAGTATGGACTTGTACATCCAATACAATTGGAAGAAGAGGTCCTAGCCATTTTTTGTTACCTTGCAGGAGTAAGCTGCAATATAGCTGTATAAGTTTGTTGTCTGTTGCAGGGGAAACCAATAGGGTTGATTCTAAAACTTCCTGAAGTGTGTCATCTGTGAAAAAAGGTATGAATGTTTTCTAACGTGTTATAGCTGGGTGAATCAGATGGTCGGTATTAGACATCATTGTGAGTATAAATTAGATAAGAGGCCTCATGGGCCTTGTGAATGTGATATACCAATGAATAGATAGTAGCTTATACCTGGCCCACGGGGAGGGAATTTCCTGTTCATGGCATGTCTGCTTTGCAGATAACAAAAACACTGAGTACGATGTAGACTGTACTTTGTAATTGGTCTAAATAGATCATGGTGTTAGACATGTACATATCTCCTAGAGCAGTGGTGGCGAACCTATGGCACGCGTGCCAGAGGTGGCACTCAGAGCCTTCCCTGCCGGCACCGTCAGTGTGCACCCGGGATCCTCCTCACCCCTTCCCTGGCATCTCCTACTTGGTTCCGCAAGAGCAGGGGAGGGGAGGAGGCGATCGGCAGCATGACACAGTCTGCATCCGGGATCAGTGGCGGCAGCAGTGCCAAGCAGAGGAGTGTGTGTGGGGGAGTAATATATGTTTTGGGAGGGGGGGGGCGCTATTACCACTGCGGCCACTGTGGGGTATCACTATTACTACTGGGGCCACTGTGGGGTATCACCATTACTACTGAGGGCCACTGTGGAATGTCACTATTACTACTGGGGATGCTGTGAGGTGTCACTATTACTACTGGGGATGCTGTGGGGTGTCACTATTACTACTGGGGATCCTGTGGGGTGTCAGTATTACTACTGGAGAGCACTGTGGGGTGTCACTATTACCGCTGGGGCTGCTGTGGGTTGTCAGTATTACTACTGGGCTGATGTTGTATGTCACTATTACTACTGGGGCCACTGTGGGATGTCACTATTATGCCTGAGGCCACTGTGCAGTGGCACTATTACCGCTGGGGCCGCCGTGGGGGGTCACTATAACCGTTAAAGCCACTCTGGAGGGGTCATTATTACTGCTGGGGCTTCTTTGAAGGGTCACCCTTACCGCTGGGACCACTCTGGAGGGTCAATATTACTGCTGGGGCCACTCTGGAGGGGGGGGGGGGTCACTATAACTGCTGCAATATGTTTACACGAGGTGGAAATGCTGCAGAATGTCCTCAGCAGAAATTTCCGTGGCAAATTTCACAGCATTTCCGCATCCAAAAGCAGTCAAAATCTGCCCCCGTCTATTTTGAAACAGCCCTGTCTTTTAAAGAATGAGGTAAAAATCATACGTCGTGATAAGCCGCGCCCCCTGACATGTTCGCACTTTGCGATAAATAAGTGGGTTTTGGGTTGCAGTTTGGGCACTCGGTCTCTAAAAGGTTCGCCATCACTGTCCTAGAGTATACAGGCCGGACTGTTACCACACATGAGCATCGGGTATGGAATACAGTTCAGGGAGACCTAAGTTGTGCCATATGTGCATATCAGCTACAGTATCCCTAAAGTGAGTAATTGACTTAGAATGCCTCCATACTCTAGAAGCCAATTTATGTATAGGTAAAAAGTTACACACACTCTTTATTATTATTAAAAAAGCCAACTGAAATTCATTAAATTTATACAGTTTGGTTGTTAAAATAGCATTTAGAGCTTCTGTTTTTGAACTGGAACTGAACTGAATGTTGTTTGGGCACATATTTCTTATGACAGCGGGAGTCTCTTGCAAAGTAGGAAGTGGGAACATTTGTAGCACCCTACCTACAGCATCATTTTGAGATTTATATTTTAACAAGTTGAAGAAAAACATTTGAGGCTTACAAAGGAATTCATAAATAGCTACCTTAAGGGAAAATGTATTTGGAAAATTACATATTGTTTTAATCAAGCTTTTATCTGAAACATTTTTTTAAATCTTTGGTGGTGTTTTACATTACATTAGTATATGTGTTAAGCTCTAGACAATGTAAAATGGTGGACAATATGTGCACTCCTGACCAGACTAATCAGTACAGGATACACCTTTTTGTAAAGAGGCAACTCTGTATAGAAATCCTCTACTTATCCACTATTTCAAATTACATAGAGCTCTACATATCTGTTTTTATGTCTGTATATAAATGCATTTGCTCAAACCCTATAGATAATGTATTCACATAAGGATGTCCCAATCATTAAAATGACTGTAGCACTAATAAATTACACTTACTGATAATTTATAACATGGTATAACACTGTAGCTAAGTTATCATAATGAGTAATACATCAAGGTAATGTTTTTTATATTAGTAGGTACATGTGCTAAGCTCTATACAAACCTAAAAGGAAAACAAACACATATCTTCACAGCAGAATAGCCCTTGTAGAAACTGCCAAATGCTTAAATGGTATGTTATATATATATATATATATATTCGTTCTACACCCCCAATTCCAAAAAAGTTGGGAAACTGTGTAGAATGTAAATAAATGTAAAGAAAAAAAGAACGCAAGGATTTGAAAATCTCATATAATCATAATATATTCACAATAGAACATAGGACACATATCAGAAGGTGAAAGTGAGACATTTTTTGCATTTCATTTGAATAAAAATATTAACTCATTTACAAATTGATGGCAGCAACACATCTCAAAAACGTTGGGACAGGGCCATGTCTACTAATGTGTGGTATCTCCTCTTTTTACAACAGTTTGTAAATGTCTGAAAAGTGAGGAGATCAATGATGTCATTCAATGAATGGCTGTGATTGGTTCATCGAGCTCGAACTCTGATTAGCTGAGGTGGAGCTTGTGAACCAATCAGTGCAATTGCTTGCTGAAGGCGGGGTATTCAAGCCCTGTTACCAAGAAGAGATGTTCCATCAGCGTTGAGGACTACACAGAAACCTACAGGAGCACCAGAGACCAGCTGGAGGGACCCGGACGGCGTCTGATAAGTAAGCATTGCTTTTTTTTTATGTAGTGTAGCTAGGGCTTATTTGCGGTGTAGCGAAATCTGACCCTGTGCCTGGCTGGCGTCTATGCATACCTGCAAAAATCTGTATTGCGGATGGACCCGGCACAATACAGATTTCTTTTCAAACTATTGATCTTCCTGCAATGTCGCTGGGCGATGGCGCAGGTGCTCACAGCAAATCTGGAATTGAGAGGTCGGATAGGCTGCGGGTCAGATGACTTCCATTGACTCTATATGGGTAAGATATGTTCTGTGTTGACTTCAGTGGAAACTATCCGCATGGAATCTGGTCAAAAATAGAACAATGCCTCAATATATGTGAGCAGATATGTGGATGTTCTATTTTTATTAATGAATGCGGAATGCCATGGATCATCTGCACAGCTGATGATCGCGGATTCTGTAAATCAAAAACCCGTTGTGTGCAGCTGGCTTAAATAGATGTAAAAATCTGCAATGCAGTCCCCACTCATTATTACACATATCAAGCAATCCACGCATAGTAATGACATTACTAGAGAATATATGACATATCTCACCTGTATATCAGTGTCTTGATGTATCAACCCTCCTCAATGCACGATTCATCTCTTCCTCAGGGAGGATGAGTACAGTGCAAGGACGCCGACTCCCTATGAATGACTGCCCTCATCAGTCACACCTGTCTCGCCATCAATGGCATATTCACAGTGTCAGAGGGCATGGCAGGAAATCCAGAAACATCAGTCAAGCAGTCATGTCATTAGAAACAAACCTTGGATACAGATTGCCCAGGTGTCACTTGCTGCATATAGACATGGAGAACCAAACCCGTGCCTTCGATCAATGCATGCGCACAGTCGCAAGAGCTCAAAGGCCACAGTACATATGCATTCAATGGAGGAATAATGAATAAATGTACATTATAAACAACAATCAAATCAAGAGTCATATTATATGTAACATACATAAGCCATTAATTATAAATAATTAAAGAGTGTGCATAAAGAGGTGGACGCCAAGTCTTTTTTCAAAGCATCAGTATTTCACATCCTTATTACCCAAGTCATGTCATATTGGAAGTCAGATGTCATAAATATCATTGAAGTATATAATAAAAACTGTACAAGATAAAAAAAAATGGAACAAAGCTGAGCTGTTCATTGAATCGTAATGAGGTCATACTTCCAAAGGTCCACAATCTACTTACACTCAACCTGAGACAATGCTTGCCTAATGTTTCCCCCTCAATATTCCAATCATTGAATGTATACATATTAGATCTCTTGCACCTGTGTGCATGCATTGGGCAAGGCACGGGCTTAATTCTCCGAATTGGCGTCTATATGCAGCCAGCATCACCTAGGCAACCTGAATCCAGGATTTGTTTCTAAGGATGCGACTGCTTGACCGCCATCTCCAGATTTCCTGCCTTGCCCTCAGACCAGGAGCGTAACTATAGAGGATGCAGGGGATGCGGTTGCACCTGGGCCCAGGAACCTTAGGGGGCCCATAAGGCCTCTCTTCTCCATATAGGGAGGCCAGTACTATGAATAAAGCATTATAGTTCGGGGCCCCATTACAGGTTTTGCATTGGGGCCCGGGAGCTTCAAGTTACGCCTCTGCCTCAGACCCTGCGTATGTGCCATTGATGGCACAACAGGTGTGATTGATGAGGGAGTCCGCTATTAGGGAGTTTTTAGAGAATTGTCTAATGCTGCATAAACGAGGGACAATAAGCTTATTGCTCATCGTTCAGCTTAAATAGTGGCCATTCAGCTCTGCTAGCTCCCGTGTGACAGCTTGGGAGCCAACACAAGGACGAGTGTCGGGCATCGTTTGCCTGACAGTCGTTCCATGTAAATGGACCCTTACTTGCACTGTACTCACACCTCTGAGGAAGAAAGGAAATGCACATTGGGGAGTGTGGATGCAGTAAGACGCTGATATGGGAGAGATATATGTCACATGTTATCTTGTAATACCATTACCTGTGCATGGATTCTTGTGCATGATATGTGGAATGATGAGAGAGTGGGGACTGCATTGTAGATTTTTACATCTATTTAGAGTGCCGTTTATGTATCCTCTGATGACTTAATCATAGTTGGATAATTATAGGTACACTGATATTACTTGTTTGAGGATGATATACGGCATCCTTTTCTTTAGTGCACTGTTGGCTATGTTAATTATGTACAATAATAGGACATAATGCAATGCTTATCCTTTCTCCCTCTCTATTAGTCAGGTATTATTAACATAATTATGCACATGGCACTTTAATATTTGATGGTTATTAGTGACAATCTCTTTTAACTGAAGTAACCTTTTGGTGTATCTAGTTTCTGTAATGTTTTTGAACACCGTTTGCACCTCAGAATAGTAAATCTAAGAAGTTTTTATTCTACTATAAATTGTATAATAAAGATTAATAATATCCTTTGAAGTAGTATATGGCTCTGCTTTTCTTTGTGGATAAATATAGTTATATTGGAGTTGCTATTATATTATATTTTTTTTGGAGGGATACAATGAGATATTTATTATCTGTGGTGTACCTAGCCGTTACATGCTTATGAACCATATTGGATATATTATGTATTGTAGATGGTGAGAAGGTCAAATTCAATATTATGTTGAGGAACATTTTTCTGAAATTGTTCCACAATTTTTAAACATTTTTGCCACAGATTGGTGAACTTCTGACCAGCTTTACTTCTAAGAGACTCTGCCTCTCTTACATGCTCTTTTTATACACAGTCATGTGACTTAGTAGAAAAGTGACCCTCCAGTTGTTTTTTCAATAGTGCTACTAATTTTTCCAACTTTTTGCTAACCCTGTCCCAACTTTTTGAACATCTGTTGTTTACATCAATTTCTAAATGAATTCAAGTTTTAAATGAAATGGAAAAATGTCTCACTTTCAACTTCTGGTATGAGTTCTGTTCTATTGTGAAAAAATATGGTTGTATGATATATTCAAATCATTGCATTCTTTTTTTCTGAACATTTACATTTTACACAGTAACCCAAAAAGTGAATGGTTTAATTTCTGAGGCAAGTGCCTGGGTCCAGTCGTGTACTCACCTTATAACTTCTTCAGGTTTTACTGCTCTTTATGTCTCTATTACCATTAAATCAGTGGATAAAGGAGGAGCTGTAATAATCTTAAGCATATCAGATTACATACAGGAAGCAGAGTGTCTCTCTGTCAAGAATTACTACATCCCGCTAAAGAAAGACACCACCAAAAGACATATAGAGGAACTTAAACACATCTCTTATGATGTCAACCCAGCATCATTCAGTATACTGAACCTTAGACCACAAAATCCAAAAATGGGTACCCTCTACATGCTAGCTGAAATATATGAAGAAGGCAACCCAGGAAGACCAATCATTTTTGGTATCAGGACCTTAACTGAGACTATCTCTTACTGAGTTGAGAAGATTTTAGAACCCCTAGTGAGACACACGTCCAGCTATGTCCAGGGCAAGGGCAGCACATATTCTCTGCCAACTGTCAGCCTTGGGCCCACTACTAGAGGGCACAATACAGCCAACTATGGATGTACAGTCCTTGTAATCTAACATCCCACATGAGCATTGCATAGCCGCACGCAAGTGCTTCCTCCAAAAAAAAAACTAAAACAAGCTAGCTGTGGAACTAACCATGCAACTGAACAAGTTCATACTCCATCACAATTACATTTCATTTGTGAAAGACATATACCTGCAATGTATGAGTAGCGTTATGGGGAGCAAAATGTCACTAGCATATTCTAACCTTTCATAACCAGACTAGTGAAAGAATATTTGTCTACTTGTATGATTAAACATCTAGCATACTTTCATCATATTGATGAAGTACTAATAATCTGGACATGCTCTAATGATGAGCGGCTGTTCTTCACATAAATTTCAACAAGTTCCATGGCTCATGGTACTTTTACATGGGCTAATTATCAGCTGAAAAATCACTCAAACAAGAGGTTTTGACCAATAGTTGTCCCATATAAAAACTAAACATGACTTGGTGCTGAGCAAGAAAACACATACCGGTAAGTATTAGTTGCTAGTCGCTTTGTTTTAGCTCATGGAAATGAAGCAGCTAGTTATAACTTTCTCACTCGATGTAAATAGGTAGTCACTCATCTTTGAGTGTATGCCTATTCATATTGAGAGCAGCTGGGTGGTTGGTGCACTGCACATCCAGTCACTGCACAACTATTGCCCCTTTGTGAATGCATAGGAGTGATAGTCATTGGGAAGGCTGTTACCCTATGTAAGACTCTTAACCACTCACAATCTTAAATATATTTTCTGGAAATGACCACATAAGTCAAAAAGAATAACATATAAACATCAGTCTAACATAAACCTTCAGCATATCTAAGATAGAACAGCTTTCATCCACATGACACACAAATGTCTATCATCTACAGTCAAACTCTACAATACATCCAGATCTGTTCAGGCAGTGAAGACAGAGAAAAACATCTGTCTGTTTTGAGGAATACATTCACACAACAGGGAGGCCATTCACTGGTTATAGATGAGCAGATCTACAGATCCATAAGGACTCCAAGGAGCACCCTCTTAGGATACAGACAGGAAGAAGAGAATAACAGGGTACCTCTAGTGGTCACAACCCCTAGATGGACAGCTAGAGGAAAATCAATGCTGAGCTTCAATCCATATTTCACAAAAATATTCCCAGATTTACTTCTCTCTCATACAAACAGCCACAAGAAATCTCCTTGTCAAAAATGTCCTCCCATAACCATCAGAGATTGGTACTTTCCCTTGGTAACAGCAGGCAATGCAAGACCTGTACCTACATCCTAACAGAAGACATAGTTCACATACCCAACATACAACAGGACTATAACATTTTCTCTTGCACATCCTCCAATGTGCTGTAAAGGATATGGTATACAAGGTGTCTTAAAGGGATACACTATCATACCAATAGTATTTGGATATCCTTATCAGTAGAACGGATAATCTCTTATTTGCATGTTATACGTCCTAAGCCATGCTACATAAGATGCAGGGCCTTGTGGTGTCAGCCATGGTTAGCAACTGGAACTGAATGCTATTGGATATACCGGTTATGTTGCTGCACACAAGTCATCCATCAGAAAAGCGAAATTCATTTGCTCATCTACGGTGGTGAAAGGTATGTCATCATTGGACAATTGTGCAATGGAAGAACATTATATGGAGTGAGGAATCGCACCACTCCATCTTCAAATCAGATGGACGTACCTGGGTTTGGAGGGTGCCCAGGGAATGCCTTTTGCCTGAGTATGTTGTGCCAGTTAAGTACACCAGAGGTTCTGTTATGGTCTGGGAATGTGTTATTTGGCATGGACTTGGTCCTTTGATTGTAGTGGTAAGAAGCATGAACACTGAGCTATACCTTAACATTCTAGACATTAATATGCTGCTGACAATGCGGCAATACTCTGGAAATGGTCAGAAATACTTGCAACAAAACAATGCACCTTGTCAAAAACAAATGCTGTTTTACATTGGTTTGAGGATCTGAATCAGCAAGGCATCCTAGCTATTGATTTGCTGCATTATGACCTCTGCAGTAGGGATTATGGTAAATTAAATTTTGCTGCAATTTTTGTTAAAAAATGGTTCGGACTAACCTGATTTGATTTTTAGAAAATTAGAACAATTTTATTGCCCAGCTGATCAAGATAAGTAACACTAGGTATCACCTCTATAATATTTATATATAAGTGTATTTAACGTCATATTTATTTTTCTAGCTAACATGCTGCTACTGTATTTGTGTTAAAAAAAGGAAGGATGTGTTGATAATTGCTAATGTTAATACAGATCTTAGAGGCTTGAGAAGCGGACATGAGGGTTATTTGTGAGAAATGACAGGCGCTGAGAACAGATTAAGTTAGTAGAGAGAAGGCATGTTCACTGCATATGCAATACTTCAATAAATAATTGATACTAAGGAACCTTGAAACATTCTTACTAAGTGGAAAACAACACGGGAACATTGACATTACCCCTGAGTAGTAGTGGTTTCTACCTTGCAGCTCATGAATCACATTTTTATGAATTTCTTATTATGGAGTCATGAACGTTGCCCTTTGCTAACGCTACTGGGAGGCCTGCAGGTCTTTGAATTTTCTTCTGCAGTGTTTTGGGACTTTTCAGATAAATTATTGCTGCACCTATAAGGTAATTTTAGCAGGCCAATCACTCCTGGGAATATCATTACCTCAGTTTCACGTTATCTTCACTTGGCTCATGTTGTTTAATGGAGCAGCTAAGCCTTAGAAATTACTTTTTAACTCTTCCAGGCTTTTATAGTTGAACAGAGTTTAACTTTTTTGAAATGTACTTATACTGGGCCTTCAAAATCTGTTAGCAAGATTTAATATATAATGCAGTTGAACTACAAGGCAGGTCCAAATTCAAGTCTAGTTGCGTTCAATCAGCCTATCTATTTACAAATTATAATTAGTCAGAGATACAGTTATTTTTTCAGATGGGTGTTGTGTGCTAGATACATTGGTTCATTAAAGGAGATTTTCCAACTTAAAGGGAATCTGTTAGCTACTTTTAGCCCTATAAGCTAAGTTCATGGGCTGAGAGTAGCTGAGTCACGGAGTCCAGGGATGTAAGTTTTATACTTATCTTCCCCTATCATTGCCCTAGTGTCAGCAGTGAAAGCCACTACTGCAATTTATTGAGCCATACATAAGTGTTCATGCATTAACGTTCTGGTCTGTAAATGAGCCACTAATTGCATAGTGCTTCTGCCATTCATGATGAATGGTAGTGGCCACTCTACACAATTTGCGCAGTGTGGCCAAAAGGCACTTGGCGGTCTGCGCTACAGATATAGCACGTCAAACATCCTGTTTGGTGCTGCTATGTCTGTAGTCCTTCCATTCTAAACTTAGAATGGGAAGACTTCTTAGTGCATGCCTATGTATTCCGCTTAATGCATTCAGCAGCAGATTTCAGTAGTAACTTATAGGTATAAAAGTAGAGGTCAAACTCAAAAACTCCCTTTAAAGTGTACCTGAACTTTCAGAAAACGTTTCATAATAAGCTACTATGTGTGAGTACATGAGGAATAACATTAGATTTGACCACTATATGACTTATATCCTGCATTTTTTACCAGAAATCTGTAATTCTCAGTTTGCTGCAATAGTGTTTGTGTGAGTCTCTCGTCCCCCTTCTTCTCCCCTTCTTTAACTTTCCATAGATTTGTATGGACAGCATGAATTATCACCCCACACCACTTCATGTGTTCTGTCTTGTTATCTCAGTTATTAAGAGACTTTACTTGACTTTGCTTGACAATGGGCAGTGGACAGCAAATTAGAAGGAAGGGAGACCCCTAGCAGCCTGCACTTGTGTGCTGAAAGAATTTTCCAGCACAATAACATCATTTTAACACATATCTCTATAATTTTGGGCAATATCACAATGTCAAACTGTTGCAATAAGAAACCTATTTTATTATTTTTGTGAACTAATAGATTTATGAGGTATAATAGTTATATATATATATATATATATATATATATATATATATTATATATATATATATATATATATATATTCTTATTATCATTCATGAGCCAATAATTATTCAGTACGATTCATTAGTAACAGCCGAGATCATGCTATTATTCTTGAATAATTTAACTCCTTTTGACACATTTGTCTCACCTTCAAAATTCATGTATGGAATACTAACGAAGACATATATATCTTAACTTCCTGATCTTAAATACGATGCATAATCAAGGACAACAGAGAAATATAAACAATTGCATTAAGCAGAGACTGAACCATACTTTCATTGAACTAACATTTATTACAATTACAGCTAAGGGTTAAAATAAAGAGACTACGATATGTATTAGATTCATAAGATAATGCTTAACTAAGCTTAGTAGTGCCTTCAATTTAATCATGGGAATGAAAGAATGTTAAGATTGTCTGTGTCACTTTTGGCAGTTTTTCATGTTAGTGATTCACTATCTAGGTAGAACAGGATTATTCTTGTGTAATATATTTCCTGACCTGTAGCTAAAATGTAATATTTGTATTATTTATTAATAAAAAAAAATTATACAATGGGATAGATTTAAATGGAGATGAGCTAATGGAAACAGAAAATTAATGGCAGAAAAAGACCATATAGTCCATATAGTCTGCTCCTATATTATTTAATTTTCATTTCCCTCTTTGAACAGATACAGTTGCAATCAAAATTATTCAACCCGACATTACAAATTAGAATTATTGCCAAATTTATAAACATTCAGCTATTTACAAAACAAAACAATTTAACCCTTTCCAACCCACTGTGTGATGTTTTAAGACATTATGATTTAAGACTGTGCAGCTCCGATGTTGGAAGACGTCCGTTGGGGTCTTCTTATTGAATATTGCAAGCCTCTTTGCTGTCGGAGCCTATACAACGTGTTACATCATGCAGTACTGGCTTTAACCAGCATATAGCGCCATTGTATAACGGCAGAAAAATACAAATTGGTTTGAAAAAGGGTTAAATAATAGAGATGAGCGAACGTACTAGTCCGAGCTTGATATTCGTGCGAATATTAGGGTGTTCGGGATGCTCGTTACTCGTAACGAGTACCACGTGGTGTTCCGGTTACTTTCAGTTTCTTCTCTGAAACGTTAGCGCGCTTTTCTGGCCAATTGAAAGACAGGGAAGGCATTACAACTTCCCCCTGTGACGTTCAAGCCCTATACCACCCCCCTGCTGTGAGTGGCTGGGGAGATCTGATGTCACCCGAGTATAAAAATCGGCCCCTCCCGCGGCTCGCCACACATGCCTTGTGACTTAGCTGAGGGAAAGTACTATCGTGCTGGAGCTGCTGTAGGGAGAGCGTTAGGAGTTAGTGTAGGCTTCAAGAACCCCAACGGCCCTTCTTAGGGCCTCATTTACTAGTGTGCAGTACTGTGTTAACACAGTATTTTTTTTTTTTTTCCAAAATTGGATCTGCAGAGCATTGCGCCCTGCAATAGGGACAGAAGTGGGGGTTAGGCAGGGAGAGTGTTAGGAGTTAGTGTAGGCTTCAAGAACCCCAACGGTCCTTTCTAGGGCCACATCTATCCATGTGCAGTACTGTCCAGGCTGCTGTTAGCAGTGTTGCATATTTTTTTTTCTTTCTCAAAACTGGCTGTGCAGAGCATTGCACCCGGCATTAATACTACAGGGATAGAATTGTGTAGGCAGGGCCAGAAGACATACATTATTCATTGAATACACGCAGTGTGGGTGTTCCTTGTAAAAAGCAGGGAAAAAATTCTATTTGGCCTGCCTCTTACAGTACTCAGGGCTCTGTGTACGTGTGTGCTGTGCGCTGAACGTTCAGAAAAAATCCGACGCAGTCAGCTACGTTTTACCGCAGGCGTGCGGCAATTTTTTTTCCTGCATGGGAAATCCCTGATCTGCTGTAGGTAGCGAATTACTTTGCATCACTGCAGTTCTGGGACAAATTGGCAGGGCCACAACACAGTTATTAAACTTAGTATTCATTGAATACACGCAGTGTGGGTGTTCCTTGTAAAAAGCAGGGAAAAAATTCTATTTGGCCTGCCTCTTACAGTACTCAGGGCTCTGTGTACGTGTGTGCTGTGCGCTGAACGTTCAGAAAAAATCAGACGCAGTCAGCTACGTTTTACCGCAGGCGTGCGGCAATTTTTTTCCTGCATGGGTAATCCCTGATCTGCTGTAGGTAGCGAATTACTTTGCATCACTGCAGTTCTGGGACAAATTGGCAGGGCCACAACACAGTTATTAAACTTAGTATTCATTGAATACACGCAGTGTGTGTGTTCCTTGTAAAAAGCAGGGAAAAAATTCTATTTGGCCTGCAGGCTTGCGCCAATTTATTTCCTGGCTGTGAAATCACTGGTAATACAGCATGCTGAGGGGTAGGGGTAGGGCTAGAGGACGTGGACGCGGCCGAGGACGCGTAGGCCCAAGTGAGGGTGTGGGCACAGGCCGAGCTCCTGATCCAGGTGTGTCGCAGCCGACTGCTGCGCGATTAGGAGAGAGGCACGTTTCTGGCGTCCCCACATTCATTGCACAATTAATGGGTCCACGCGGGAGACCTTTATTAGAAAATGAGCAGTGTGAGCAGGTCCTGTCCTGGATGGCAGAAAGTGCTTCCAGCAAGCTATCATCCACCCAGAGTTCTGCGCCGTCCAGTGCTGCAAATCCGAATCCTCTGTCTGCTGCTCCTCCTTCCTCCCAGCCTCCTCACTCCACTACAATGACACATGCTCAGGAGCGGGAAGACTCTCAGGAACTGTTCTCGGGCCCCTGCTCAGATTGGGCAGCAGTGGTTCCTCTCCCACCAGAGGAGTTTATCGTCACTGATGCCCAACCATTGGAAAGTTCCCGGGGTCCGGGGGATGAGGCTGGGGACTTCTGCCAACTGTCTCAAGACCTTTCAGTGGGTGAGGAGGACGATGACGATGAGACACAGTTGTCTTGCAGTGAGGTAGTAGTAAGGGCAGTAAGTGCGAGGGAGGAGCGCACAGAGGATTCGGAGGAAGAGCAGCTGGACGATGAGGTGACTGACCCCACCTGGTGTGCAACGCCTACTCAGGACAGGTCTTCAGAGGGGGAGGCAGCAGCAGGGCAGGTTGCAAGAGGCAGTGCGGTGTCCAGGGGTAGAGGCAGGGCCAGACTGAATAATCCACCAACTGTTTCCCAAAGCGCCCCCTCGCGCCATGCCACCCTGCAGAGGCCGAGGTGCTCAAAGGTCTGGCAGTTTTTCACAGAGACGCCTGAGGACCGACGAACAATGGTGTGCAACCTTTGTCGCGCCAAGATCAGCCGGGGAGCCACCACCAACAGCCTCACCACCACCAGCATGCGCAGACATATGATGGCCAAGCACCCCACAAGGTGGGACGAAGGCCGTTCACCGCCTCCGGTTTGCACCGCTGCCTCTCCCCCTGTGCCCCAACCTGCCACTGAGATACAACCCCCCTCTCAGGACACAGGCACAACCGTCTCATGGCCTGCACCCACACCCTCACCTCCGCTGTCCTCGGCCCCATCCACCAATGTCTCGCACCGCACAGTCCAGCCGTCGCTAGCGCAAGTGTTGGAGCGCAAGCGCAAGTACGCCGCCACGCACCCGCACGCTCAATCGTTAACCGTCCACATCGCCAAATTTATCAGCCTTGAGATGCTGCCGTATAGGGTTGTGGAAACGGAGGCTTTCAAAGCTATGATGGCGGCGGCGGCCCCGTGCTACTCAGTTCCCAGTCGCCACTACTTTTCCCGATGTGCCGTCCCAGCCCTGCATGACCACGTCTCCCGCAACATTGTACGCGCCCTCACCAATGCGGTTAGTGGCAAGGTCCACTTAACTACGGACACGTGGACAAGCACAGGCGGGCAGGGCCACTACATCTCCCTGACGGCACATTGGGTGAATTTAGTGGAGGCTGGGACAGAGTCAGAGCCTGGGACCGCTCACGTCCTACCCACCCCCAGAATTGCGGGCCCCAGCTCGGTGCTGGTATGTTCGGCGGTGTATGCTTCGTCCACTAAAGCACCCTCCTCCTCCTCCTCAACCTCTGTCTCGCAATCTAGATGTGTCAGCAGCAGCAGGACGTCGCCAGCAGTCGGTGTCGCGCGGCGTGGCAGCACAGCGGTGGGCAAGCGTCAGCAGGTCGTGCTGAAACTACTCAGCTTAGGAGATAGGAGGCACACGGCCCACGAACTGCTGCAGGGTCTGACAGAGCAGACCGACCGTTGGCTTGCGCCGCTGAGCCTCCAACCGGGCATGGTCGTGTGTGACAACGGCCGTAACCTGGTGGCGGCTCTGCAGCTCGGCAGCCTCACGCACGTGCCATGCCTGGCCCACGTCTTTAATTTGGTGGTTCAGCGCTTTCTGAAAAGCTACCCACGCTTGTCAGACCTGCTCGTAAAGGTGCGCCGCCTCTGCGCACATTTCCGCAAGTCCCACACGGACGCTGCCACCCTGCGCACCCTGCAACATCTCTTTAATCTGCCAGTGCACCGACTGCTGTGCAACGTGCCCACACGGTGGAACTCTACGCTCCACATGTTGGCCAGGCTCTATGAGCAGCGTAGAGCTATCGTGGAATACCAACTCCAACATGGGCGGCGCAGTGGGAGTCAGCCTCCTCAATTCTTTTCAGAAGAGTGGGCCTGGTTGGCAGACATCTGCCAGGTCCTTGGAAGCTTTGAGCAGTCTACCCAGGTGGTGAGCGGCGATGCTGCAATCAATAGCGTCACCATTCCTCTGCTATGCATCTTGAGAAGTTCCCTGCAAACCATAAAGGCAGCCGCTTTGCGCTCGGAAACGGAGGCGGGGAAAGACAGTATGTCGCTGGATAGTCAGAGCACCCTGCTGTCTATATCTCAGCGCATTCAGGAGGAGGAGAAGGAGGAGCATGAGGAGGATGAGGAGGAGGGGGAAGAGACAGCTTGGCCCACTGCTGACGGTGCCCCTGCTGCTTGCCTGTCATCCTTTCAGCGTGTATGGCCTGAGGAGGATGAGGAGGAGGAGGAGGAGGAGGATCCTGAAAGTGATCTTCCTAGTGAAGACAGCCATGTGTTGCGTACGGGTACCCTGGCACACATGGCTGACTTCATGTTAGGATGCCTTTCTCGTGACCCTCGCGTTGCACGCATTCTGGCCACTATGGATTACTGGGTGTACACACTGCTCGACCCACGCTATAAGGAGAACCTTCCCAGTCTCATACCCGAAGAGGAAAGGGGTTCGAGAGTGTTGCTATACCACAGGACCCTGGCGGACAAGCTGATGGTAAAATTCCCATCCGACAGCGCTAGTGGCAGAAGGCGCAGTTCCGAGGGCCAGGTAGCAGGGGAGGTGCGGAGATCGAGCAGCATGTACAGCCCAGGCAGTGCAACAGTCTTTAAGGGCTTGGACAGCTTTATGGCTCCCCACCAAGACTGTGTCACCGCTCCCCAGTCAAGGCTGAGTCGGCGGGAGCACTGTAAAAGGATGGTGAGGGAGTACGTAGCGGATCGCACGACCGTCCTCCGTGACGCCTCTGCCACCTACAACTACTGGGTGTCGAAGCTGGACACGTGGCCTGAACTCGCGCTGTATGCCCTGGAGGTGCTTGCTTGTCCTGCGGCTAGCGTTTTGTCGGAGAGGGTGTTTAGTGCGGCTGGGGGAATCATCACAGATAAGCGTACCCGCCTGTCAACCGACAGTGCCGACAGGCTAACACTCATCAAGATGAACAAAGCCTGGATTTCCCCAGACTTCTCTTCTCCACCAGCGGACAGCAGCGATACCTAAGCAATACGTAGGCTGCACCCGCGGATGGAAGCTACGTTCTCTCTCACCATCCAAAACGGGGACATTTCTGCTTCATCAATCTGTGTCTAATATTCCTCCTCCTCCTCCTGCTCCTCCTCCTGAAACCTCACGTAATCACGCTGAACGGGCAATTTTTCTTAGGGCCACAAGGCTCACTCATCTAATTTTTCGAAACAATTTTTATATGTTTCAATGCTCTTAAAAGCGTTGAAACTTTAACTTGAACCAATTTTTCGTTAAACTGGGCTGCCTCCAGGCCTAGTTACCACTTAAGCCACATTAACCAAAGCGATTAATGGGTTTCACCTGCCATCTTGGTTGGGCATGGCCAATTTTTACTGAGGTACATTAGTACTGTTGGTACACCAATTTTTTGGGGCCCTCACCTACAGTGTAATCATAGCAATTTGTATGTTCTTCGCCTGCACTCATGGTACAGAAGTGTGTGTGGGGTTGGCCTACACTTTAGCTACATAAATGTTACTTGGGCCTTGGCTATACTGCAGCTACTGAAATGGAACTAATACTGCGCTCCCACTATACTGCTGCTTCGGAATTGTTACTGGGGCCTGTCTTGAGTGCTACTATTACTGACATGGAACGAAGACTGCGCACCCGCTATACTGCTGCTTCGGAATTGTTACTGGGGCCTGTCTTGAGTGCTACTATTACTGACATGGAACGAAGACTGCGCTCCTGCTATACTGCTGCTTCGGAATTGTTACTGGGGCCTGTCTTGAGTGCTACTATTACTGACATGGAACGAAGACTGCGCTCCCGCTATACTGCTGCTTCGGAATTGTTACTGGGGCCTGTCTTGAGTGCTACTATTACTGACATGGAACGAAGACTGCGCTCCCGCTATACTGCTGCTTCGGAATTGTTACTGGGGCCTGTCTTGAGTGCTACTATTGCTGACATGGAACGAAGACTGCGCTCCCGCTATAATGCTGCTAGTGATATGTTAGTGGGGCCTGTCCTAATGCTACGGCTGAAATGTTACGAATTCTGGGCTCTGCCTATACCGCTGCTAATGGTATGTCTCTGGGGTGTGGAAACAGAGGCTTCCCAAAGACATGATGGCGGCGAGGCCATTTCCCACCAATGCGGTTACTGTTAAGCTGCATATAACCACGGACACGTGGAGAGGACACGTAGTGCCTCAAAAACATCCCCCTCCTCCTCCAACAGGGAAAACATTCTTGGCAAATGCCTTTGCATTGGTTCGTCTGGTGCCAGTCCAAGAATTTCACCTTTACCTACACTACAAGAGAGCCCCCCCACCATCCCCCCGCCACGGCCCACTTAATCCTGGCCACATTCCGAAAACCAACAAAATAAAACCGCGCTACTAGGTCCGCAGTCACCACCACATTACCACCAACGCGGTTACTGTTAAGGTGCATATAACCACGGACACGTGGAGAGGACACGTAGTGCCTCAAAAACATCCCCCCGCCACGGCCCACTTAATCCTGGCCACATTCCGAAAACCAACAAAATAAAACCGCGCTACTAGGTCCGCAGTCACCACCACATTACCACCAACGCGGTTACTGTTAAGGTACATATTACCAGTCTGACTGGGGCATGCAGACACCTTGACAGAATGAATAGTGTGCGGCACATAGGTTCCCCATTGCTATGCCCACGTGTGCAGCTCCTGATGGCGGTGGCACAGGATTCTATTTCTCATTGCTTCTGTACAGCATTGAGGGCTATCGCCCCGCCCATTTTAAAGAGGGTCGCTGCCTAGCCGTGCCAACCCCTCTGCAGTGTGTGCCTGCGGTTCCTCCTCATGGCAGATGCACTTCTAAATAGACATGAGGGTGGTGTGGCATTAGGGCAGCTGAAGGCTGCGCAGGGACACTTTGGTGTGCGCTGTGGGGGGGAGGGGGGGCGGTTGGTCAGCATGTAACCCAGGAGAAGTGGCAGCGGAGTGTCATCCAGGCAGTGATTGTGCTTTGTTGTAGCTAGTGTGGTGCTTAGCAAAGGTATGCCATGCTAATGAGGGTTTTTCAGAAGTAAATGTTTTTGGGAGGGGGGGGGGCCCACTCTTGCCGCTATTGTGGCTTAATAGTGGGACCTGTGAACTTGAGATGCAGCCCAACACGTAGCCCCTCGCCTGCCCTATCCGTTGCTGTGTCGTTCCCATCACTTTCTTGAATTGCCCAGATTTTCACACATGAAAACCTTAGCGAGCATCGGCGAAATACAAAAATGCTCGGGTCGCCCATTGACTTCAATGGGGTTCGTTATTCGAAACGAACCCTCGAGCATCGCGAAAAGTTCGTTCCGAGTAACGAGCACCCGAGCATTTTGGTGCTCGCTCATCTCTATTAAATAACTCAAAACAACAAATAGAACAAGTGGTTTCTCTAAATTCAACCCAAAATGTCACTTTAAGAGCTCCCTCACATACGTGTTTTTTACAGCATATTACACATGCGCATTTTGTGCACGAAATACGTGGTAACTAACTTACATTGATGTATTTTTCATACTCACCTGCTACCTGATTCCTGCAGTACCCGCCACTGAAATCTGTGTGCCGGTCAAAAATCTGATTATTTTCAGAGTCCCAGATGCACGCTCTATCATAGACTTGCATAGGAGAGCATGCACACGGGACTCAAAGATTTTTGGCTGGCGTGAGGACTCTAAGGTGGGCACTGTAGGAACCAGGAAGCTGGTGAGTATGAAAAACACATCAATTGACTCCCTGTCACCTGACCTAACAGCACCATAAGTTAGTTTATGGTACTTTAGGCAGGTGACAGGTTTACTTTAACACTGGGCCATAATTATCGTTATTAAGAGAATACTTTTTTATATCTGCAGGTACTGTAATATGATTATTGATTAATACTTTAGATAGCTTTCTTTTCTTTTTTTGTTTCTTTGTGTTTTAAAGGGAAAAAAAAACCTTTGTAACATTTGCAATTAAGCCTTTCATGCCATGCACAACTCTCCTAATGATAGATGGATACTGCAATGCTAGTGGAGTTTGAAATGCATCAGTAAGCTTCTCACATGAATTTTATGAAATCTGGAATAAAGTGGATTGTATTGGACTTTCACATGTTGGATATATGTTGTCAGTTTGCTATTCCCAGGCATCCTTGTCATTTGACAACCAGACTGTTTATTGTAGAATTCCATCACCAGTGAGATTAGATTATCATTGCTGCTTCTTTTGCACATTTGCTTTATTATTTTATTTTCAATGTATTTCAAGGGTATACTGGCTTATTTGTCAATTATTATACAGGCAGATAATGCAGTAGTGATTTATTAAATAGTCAGTATATGTTGGATAAAAGTTATCTGTATTATAAATCATCTCAAATGCTGTGTTTGTTCGTGTTTTATTTCTGTTCCTGCTGTCTTCACAGGCTATTGCAATGTACTGTATGAAATATTAAGGGTAAGCACTTCATTTGTAGGACCCTAAATAAGGGCTGACGACCCCCCCCCCCTCCCCCCACACACACACACGCTCCCACCAGTAGTGTATACTACAGCTTGAAAAAAATTATTTGTAGGTGGCTGCCAGCCATGTTCACATACAGTGTTGGAATCAAAGGAAGGACAATAAGGGCTTCGCTCGGCGAACACCACCAGTAGGAACGTAAAGTATAAAGATTTTTAACGATCTAAGTACAAAGACTGCATACATGTTTCACCAGCTTTTTCAGGAATTAGAATAGATGTTGCCTGACGAAGTCGCTGGTCCAGCAGTGAAATGCTTTGCAGTCTTTGAACTTGGATTGTTTGTTTTACTTTGGTTTTGCAAATAAAAATCTGTGTACCTTCCATTCCTTCTAGCGGTATGTGCCGAGTGAAGCCCTTATTGTCCTTCCTTTGATTCCAGGCTATTGGTATGGGAGATAAAGACAGTTGATGAAGTGATATGTGGTTAATAGAGATGAGCGAGCATACTCGTCCGAGCTTGATACTCGTTCGAGTATTAGGGTGTTCGAGATGCTCGTTACTCGAGACGAGTACCACGCGATGTTCGAGTTACTTTCACTTTCATCTCTGAGACGTTAGCGCGCTTTTCTGGCCAATAGAAAGACAGGGAAGGCATTACAACTTCCCCCTGCGACGTTCAAGCCCTATACCACCCCCCTGCAGTGAGTGGCTGGCGAGATCAGGTGTCACCCGAGTATTAAAATCTGCCCGCCCGCGGCTCGCCACAGATGTATTCTGACATAGTTCAGGGAAAGTGCTGTTGATGCTGGAGCTGCTATAGGGAGAGCGTTAGGAGTTATTTTAGGCTTCAAGAACCCCAACGGTCCTTCTTAGGCCATAGTCAGAAATCGCAGATTGCACCTATCTGTGATCTGCGATTCCTGTTCTCTTCTCTATATGCGCTCAATGGGGCCGGCGGCAGCAGCGCCGACCCCATTGAGAACATATAGAAGACAAATCATTCTTCTCTGCCACAGCTGTAACAGCTGTGGTAGAGAAGAACGATGTTTGCCCATTGAATTTAATGGAGCCGGCAATACAGCAGGTTCCACTGAAAGCAATGGGCTGCCGGCGTGCGCGGGATGAATTGTCGGGAAGGGCTTAAATATAGAAGCCCTTCCCTGCAATTCATCCAGAAATGTGTAAAAATAAAAAAAATATATATACATATACATATATATATACATCAGCCTGAGCCAATCAGAGGCAGGTCTGACTCACACCCCCTTCACACCCACTGCCGGCCGCGCTGAACTCCGTCTACTGGGACAAGGTAAGTATCGCGATAATTTCGTCCCGAGTAACGAGCACCCGAGCATTTTGGTGCTCGCTCATCTCTAGTGGTTAACAGAATTCCAAAAATAATGTACTTTAGGCAACCTCATAAAGTGTGCTTTAAACAAGCCCCGCTCACCTCTGCCACACATTTACAGCAGATTTCGCCAAGAGGTTAACATGGAGAGCATTGCACAATTTTATTGTAGCCTTGTTCTTACTCCCACCCATTTCCCCATACTGAGTCCCATTAGATTTAACTCTTGGTGCTTTGAATCTGTCAAAGCAGGTGGTCTCCACTGCTTACTGTCAATGGGTGACTCCAGATTCGATTGACGGTGAGTGGTGGTGAGCGCGCATATGGCAGATTCAAAGCCCTGAGAACCAAATCTAATTGGTCTTGGTATGGGGCAGCAAGGTTGAGTAAGAACCAAAGAAAAGCTGCAATACGGTAAGCAGAGATACCACTGCAAAGCTATGCAGCCAAACTTCTCTGGGGCCACCAGCTATCCAGACCCAGCATATGCATGCTGCGTCACTGCATGTATATTCCTGCTCCTGTCTCCAGTGCTACTTCACACTGTCTCCTCTATTATAAGTGCTGCCACCCATAGGCAGCACAGGAGGGGGCAGATACATTCTGTTTGCAGGGAGAAATATCTACTGTGGGGGAAGATATACTATACTGTGGTGGTTGGGGAGAGATACTTTCTGTGAATAAGATACATATTGTGGGGGGAAGGGTGCGCGATATCAATACGTATGGGGGTGGGGGACATACACCATACTGTAAAGGAGGGTTGAAGAAAAACCATAGTGTGGGGAAGATATACATAGTGTGAGGAAATATACAAGGTTATTCAAAAAGAAGGGGCAGATTTGGGGATTTAACATCACAGCTCATATATCTCACAACTCCATGTAAGATTTTTTGGGGAAAGCAATACATCCAAAGGAATCCTCTTCTACAGTCACTAGCAGGAAACATATCCAAAATGCTCCACAGATGGTTGCATATGTGTTCCCAATCAGTGTTATAGCTGTTTTTATTTTGTATCTTTGCTTTATCTAAAAACCTTATGTGGAGCCATGACGTATTTAGATTTGTTATTTTGCAGAAGAATTGACTTCATCTTTGATCGCCGGCTCTGTAAGGTAAATGTACAAAACGAAAAAAGAAGGCTCGGCGCTCATGCAGGAAAATAACCCGATGTAATACTAAAGATCAAGGTTAATGATTTTTAATGTTATAACACACTTCGTACAACGCGTTTCGTCGCGACGACTGCGACTTTCTCAAGTACAACATACATACATTAATCCTACCAATTTATATATAAAGTAAAAGACTCACATTATGAGCACGCCAATCATCTTCCGTCAGGACACATCCAGACAGGCTGAGTAGCACGTCCGGGTGTCGTGACCGAACGTGTGATGTAGGCACGTCCCCTACAAGCTATGTAAGGTGGTAATAATGCTCATTACATTTTTATCGAGATTTGGGAATTTAATCACAAACAAACCACAAAAGACAGGTACACGAAGCGCACATCACTAAAAAGAGGAAAGTTTTTTATGACATACCAGTGACTTCCATTTTCCACCACCCCGCAGTGGTATTTCTTGTTGCTTACAGTTTATAGGTAAATGTCAACACCATAGGAGAAATCATTTTGTGTGCTTGAGTTTGCTAAGGCTGCCTGTCCACAAGTGGGTTTTCATTGCGTTCTCCGCGGCGATAATCCGGCTGTGGGGAACACAGTGAACGCTTCTCTCCTGTCCACGAGAGGCGAATCATTGTGATTTGCTGCGATTCTCCGTGGTCCTCCGCGGTCAGCCTATCTGTCAGATAGGCTGACAGCGGAGATCTGTCTGCTGGCTCCTGCTCCTGGGTGTGGGATACCACAATGCCCGTGGACAGGTAGCCTAAGTGTGAATCCATTGTTCATGTGCAACATGAATTCCAGTGTTGATTCAAAAAACAGTTACCTCGTAACAAGCAAATTTGTCATATAACACATGGTGCACATGTTGAATACGTACCACCCAATGCACCTCAGGGACCATAAAACTGTAAACCAGACATCCAGTGCTGAAGGTGGCAGAAAATGGAACTTACTAGTATGGCATAAAAAACTTGGACTCTTCCACTTTTCGGAGATGTGCACATTGTGTACCTGCCTTTTGTACTTTGTTTATAATGAACCCTTTTCAATGCAATTTTCCTGCCACCCGCACATTCCCTAGCTCTTATTTATTATGGGCGGTAAAAAGCACATTGCGGATTCCTTAGAGTTACTCAACAGAAACACATGATGGGTTTATAAGGAATTATTATTATTTTTAATGAAAATTGAGTTAATATGTATATCACACTATATATAGTATAAATATCTATGTATATCATATACATATATTATGCTATGGAAAAGAGAGGTCCGTCATCGCAGCTGTCTTCTGTTTAGAACAGTAGAGAGAGAGAGAGAGAGAGCTGTCGGATCTCTCCCCTGTTAATCCCTGACATTGGAGTTTTCTTCAGTATATGTATATTACAGTATGCAGGGGAGAGGTCTGATGCTGGAGTTCTCTTCTGTATCTGGATATTACACTATGCAGAGGAGAGATCGGACATTGCAGCTCTCCTCTGTATAGTATGATATACAGATACAGAAGAGAATTGCAATGTTGGACCCCTCTTCTGCATACGGTAATATACATATACAGAAGAGAGCTCTGACATCGCAGCTCCTTGTTGCATAGTGTTAGAAACGTGTCAGACCTCCTCCGACAGTGGAGCTATGCAGGGAAATTTCAATGTCGGACAAGGTCCGACATTGGATTGGAAGGGCTTGAAGACCAAATCTGCACCTTTTTTTTGAATAGATATTTAGATAGATACTAGAGATGAGCGAGTATACTCGCTAAGGCACATTACTCGATCGAGTAGTGCCTTAGCCGAGTATCTCCCCGCTCGTCTCTAAAGATTCGGCGGGGGGCGAGGAGCGGCGGGGGAGAGCGGGGAGGAATGGAGGGGAGATCTCCCTCTCCCTCTCTCCTGCCCGCTCTCCCCTGATCCCCGCCGCAACCCACCTGTCACCCGCGCCGGCCCACGAATCTTTAGAGATGAGCGGGGAGATACTCGGCTAAGGCATTACTCGCTCGAGTAATGTGCCTTAGCGAGTATACTCGCTCATCTCTAATAGATACCAATTCAATACAGTTTTGCACTATCCAGTAAAAATATACATATAGGTTAAACATATCCTTTTTTTTAATATGGAATCCCATGGTGTTGGATGGTCATCAGATGGAATACTAGTAGAGATGAGCGAGCACGAAAATGCTCGGGTGTTCGCTATACGGGGGACGAAAATTTCGCGATGCTCGAGGGTTCGTTTCGAATAACGAACCCTATTGAAGTCAATGGGCGACCCGAGCATTTTTGTATATCGCCGATGCTCGCTAAGGTTTCCATTTGTGAAAATCTGGGCAATTCAAGAAAGTGATGGGAACGACACAGCAACGGATAGGGCAGGCGAGGGGCTACATGTTGGGCTGCATCTCAAGTTCCCAGGTCCCACTATTAAGCCACAATAGCGGCAAGAGTGGGCCCCCCCCTCCCAACAATTTTTACTTCTGAAAAGCCCTCATTAGCAATGCATACCTTAGCTAAGCACCACACTACCTCCAACAAAGCACAATCACTTCCTGCATGACACTCCGCTGCCACTTCTCCTGGGTTACATGCTGCCCAACCCCCCCCCCCCCGCACGACCCAGTGTCCACAGCACACACCAAAGTGTCCCTGCGCAGCCTTCAGCTGCCCTCATGCCACGCCACCCTCATGTCTATTTGTAAGTGCGTCTGCCATGAGGAGGAACCGCAGGCACACACTGCAGAGAGTTGGCACGGCTAGGCAGCGACCCTCTTTAAAAGGGGCAGGACGATAGCCCACAATGCTGTACAGAAGCAATGAGAATTATAATCCTGTGCCACCGCCATCAGGAACTGCACACGTGGGCATAGCAATGGGGAACCTATGTGCCACACACTATTCATTCTGTAAAGGTGTCTGCATGCCCCAGTCAGACCGGGGTTTTTTATAAATTTTCACAGGCAGGTACAACTCCGCAATGGGAATTCCGTGTGCACCCACAGCATGGGTGGCTCCCTGGAACCCACTGGCTGTACATAAATGTATCCCATTGCAGTGCCCTGGACAGCAGAGCTAACGTCAGATTAAATGCAGGTGGGCTTCGGCCCACACTGCATGCCCCAGTCAGACTGGGATTTTTATAAGTAGACACAGGCAGGTACAACTCCCTATTGTGAAGTCCGTGTGGACGAACAGCATGGGTGGCTCCCGGGAACCCACAGGCGGTACATAAATATATCCCATTGCATTGCCCATCACAGCTGAGGTAATGTCATGTTTAATGCAGGTGGGCTTGGGCCTACACTGCATGCCCCAGTCAGACTGGGGTTCTTTAGAAGTGGACACATGCAGTTACAACTCCGTGTGGACCGACAGCATGGGTGGGTGCCAGGAAGCCACCGGCAGTACATAAATATATCCCATTTCATTGCCCATCACAGCTGAGGTAATGTCATGTTTAATGCAGGTGGGCTTGGGCCCACACTGCATTCCCCAGTCAGACTGGGGTTCTTTAGAAGTGGACACATGCAGTTACAACTCCGTGTGGACCGACAGCATGGGTGGCTCCCAGGAAGCCACCGGCGGTACATAAATATATCCCATTGCATTGCCCATCACAGCTGAGGTAATGTCATGTTTAATGCAGGTGGGCTTGGGCCCACACTGCATGCCCCAGTCAGACTGGGGTTCTTTAGAAGTGGACACATGCAGTTACAACTCCATGTGGACCGACAGCATGGGTGGCTCCCTAGAACCCACCGACGGTACATAAATATATCCCATTGCAGTGCCCAGCACAGCTGATGTAACGTCAGCTTTAAAGGGGTTGTCCCGAGGCAGCAAGTGGGTCTATACACTTCTGCATGGCCATAATAATGCACTTTGTAATGTACATTGTGCATTAATTATGAGCCATACAGAAGTTATAAAAAGTTTTATACTTACCTGCTCCATTGCTGGCGTCCTCGTCTCCATGGTGCCGACTAATTTTCGCCCTCCGATGGCCAAATTAGCCGCGCTTGCGCAGTCCGGGTCTTCTGCAGTCTTCTATGGGGCCGCTCGTGTAGAATGCCGACTCCGTGTAGCTCCGCCCCGTCACGTGCCGATTCCAGCCAATCAGGAGGCTGGAATCGGCAATGGACCGCACAGAAGCCCTGCGGTCCACGGAGACAGAGGATCCCGGCGGCCATCTTCAGCAGGTAAGTATGAAGACGCCGGACCGCCGGGATTCAGGTAAGCGCTGTGCGGGTTGTTTTTTTAACCCCTGCATCGGGGTTGTCTCGCGCCGAACGGGGGGGGGGGGGGGGGGTTAAAAAAAAACAAAAAAAACGTTTCGGCGCGGGACAACCCCTTTAGTGCAGGTGGGCAAAAAATTAATTGGATTACACTGTAGGCTAGGGCCCAAAAAAATTGGTGTACCAACAGTACTAATGTACCTCAGAAAAACTGCCCATGCCCAACCAAGAGGGCAGGTGAAACCCTCTAATCGCTTTGGTTAATGTGGCTTAATTTGTAACTAGGCCTGGAGGCAGCCCAGTTAAAAAAAAAAATTGGTTCAGGTGCAAGTTTCAACGCTTTAATGAGCATTGAAACGTATAAAAATTGTTTACAAAAATTATATGACTGAGCCTTGTGGGCCTAAGAAAAATTGCCCGTTCGGCGTGATTACGTCAGGTTTCAGGAGGAGGAGCAGGAGGAGGAGGATAAATAGAATACACAGATTGATGAAGCTAAAAGGTCCCCGTTTTTGATGGTAATAGAGAACGATGCTTCCGCGGGTGCAGCCTACGTATTGCTTAGGTATCGCTGCTGTCCGCTGGTGGAGAAGAGATGTCTGGGGAAATCCAGGCTTTGTTCATCTTGATGAGTGTAAGCCTGTCGGCACTGTCGGTTGACAGGCGGGTACGCTTATCCGTGATGATTCCCCCAGCCGCACTAAACACCCTCTCTGACAAGACGTTAGCCGCAGGACAAGCAAGCACTTCCAGGGCATACAGCGCGAGTTCAGGCCACGTGTCCAGCTTCGACACCCAGTAGTTGTAGGGGGCAGAGGCGTCACGGAGGACGGTCGTGCGATCGGCTATGTACTCCCTCACCATCCTGTTACAGTGCTCCTGCCGACTCAGCCTTGACTGGGGAGTGGTGACAGTCTTGCTGGGGAGCCAGAAAGCTGTCAAAGGCCTTAGAGAGTGTTCCCCTGCCTGTGCTGTACATGCTGCCTGATCTCCTCGCCTCCCCTGCTACCTGGCCCTCGGAACTGCGCCTTCTGCCACTAGCGCTGTCGGATGGGAATTTTACCATCAGCTTGTCCACCAGGGTCCTGTGGTATAGCATCACTCTCAAACCCCTTTCCTCTTCGGGTATGAGAGTGCAAAGGTTCGAGAGTGGTGGGTCGAGCAGTGTGTACACCCAGTAATCCGTAGTGGCCAGAATGCGTGTAACGCGAGGGTCACGAGAAAGGCATCCTAACATGAAGTCAGCCATGTGTGCCAGGGTACCTGTACGCAACACATGGCTGTCCTCACTAGGAAGATCACTTTCAGGATCCTCCTCCTCCTCAGGCCATACACGCTGAAAGGATGACAGGCAAGCAGCATGGGTACCCTCAGCAGTGGGCCAAGCTGTCTCTTCCCCCTCCTCCTCATGCTCCTCCACCTCCTCCTCCTCCTCCTCAACGCTCTGAGATATAGACAGCAGGGTGCTCTGACTATCCAGCGACATACTGTCTTCCCCCGCCTCCGTTTCCGAGCGCAAAGCGTCTGCCTTTATGCTTTGCAGGGAACTTCTCAAGAGGCATAGCAGAGGAATGGTGATGCTAGTGATTGCAGCATCCCCGCTCACCATCTGGGTAGACTCCTCAAAGTTTCCAAGGACCTGGCAGATGTCTGCCAACCAGGCCCACTCTTCTGTAAAGAATTGAAGTGGCTGACTCCCACTGCGCCGCCCATGTTGGAGTTGGTATTCCACTATAGCTCTACGCTGCTCATAGAGCCTGGCCAACATGTGGAGCGTAGAGTTCCACCGTGTAGGCACGTCGCACAGCAGTCGGTGCACTGGCAGATTGAACCGATGTTGCAGGGTGCGCAGGGTGGCAGCGTCCGTGTGGGACTTGCGGAAATGTGCACTGAGACGGCGCACCTTTCCGAGCAGGTCTGACAAGCGTGGGTAGCTTTTCAGAAAGCGCTGATCCACCAAATTAAAGATGAGGGCCAGGCATGGCACGTGCGTGAGGCTGCCGGCAGCAGAGCCGCCACCAGGTTACGGCCATTGTCACACACGACCATGCCCGGTTGGAGGCTCAGCGTCGCAAGCCAGCGGTCGGTCTGCTCTGTCAGACCCTGCAGCAGTTCGTGGGCCATGTGCCTCTTCTCTCCTAAGCTGAGTAGTTTCAGCACCGCCTGCTGATGCTTGCCCACCGCTGTGCTGCCACGCCGCGTGACACCGACTGCTGGCGACGTGCTGCTGCTGACACATCTTGATTGCGAGACAGAGGTTGCGTAGGAGGAGGAGGGTGGTTTAGTGGAGGAAGCATACACCGCCGCAGATACTACCACCGAGCTGGGGCCCGCAATTCTGGGGGTGGGTAGGACGTGAGTGGTCCCAGGCTCTGACTCTGTCCCAGCCTCCACTAAATTCACCCAATGTGCCGTCAGGGAGATATAGTGGCCCTGCCCGCCTGTGCTTGTCCACGTGTCCGTTGTTAAGTGGACCTTGGCAGTAACCGCGTTGGTGAGGGCGCGTACAATGTTGCGGGAGACGTGGTCGTGCAGGGCTGGGACGGCACATCGGGAAAAGTAGTGGCGACTGGAAACCGAGTAGCGCAGGGCCACCACCGCCATCATGCTTTTGAAAGCCTCCGTTTCCACAAGCCTATACGGCAGCATCTCCAGGCTGATCAATTTGGCTATGTGCACGTTTAACGCTTGAGCGTGCGGGTGCGTGGCGGCATACTTGCTCTTGCGCTCCAACACTTGCGCTAGCGACGGCTGGACGGTGCGCTGACAGACATTGGTGGGTGGGGCCGAGGACAGCGGAGGTGAGGGTGTGGGTGCAGGCCAGGAGACGGTAGTGCCTGTGTCCTGAGAGGGGGGTTGGATCTCAGTGGCAGGTTGGGGCACAGGGGGAGAGGCAGCGGTGCAAACCGGAGGCGGTGAACGGCCTTCGTCCCACCTTGTGGGGTGCTTGGCCATCATATGTCTGCGCATGCTGGTGGTGGTGGCTCCCCGGCTGATCTTGGCGCGACAAAGGTTGCACACCACTGTTCGTCGGTCGTCTGCACTCTCAGTGAAAAACTGCCAGACCTCTGAGCACCTCGGCCTCTGCAGGGTGGCATGGCGCGAGGGGGCGCTTTGGGAAACAGTTGGTGGATTATTCGGTCTGGCCCTGCCTCTACCCCTGGCCACCGCACCGCCTCTTCCAACCTGCCCTGCTGCTGCACTTGCATCCCCCTCTCAAGACTTGTCCTCAGTAGGCGTAGCAAACCAGGTGGGGTCAGTCACCTCATCGTCCTGCTGCTCTTCCTCCGAATCCTCTGTGCGCTCCTCCCTCGGACTTACTCCAATTACTACTACCTAAGTGATAGACAACTGTGTCTCATCGTCATCGTCCTCCTCACCCACTGAAAGCTCTTGAGACAGTTGCCGGAAGTCCCCAGCCTCATCCCCCGGACCCCGGGAACTTTCCAAAGGTTGGGCATTGGTCACGACAAACTCCTCCAGTGGGAGAGGATTCGGAACCATTGCTGCCCATTCTGGGCAGGGGCCGAGAACAGTTCCTGGGAGTCTGCCTGCTCCTCAGAATGTGTCATTGTAATGGAGTGAGGAGGCTGGGAGGAAGGAGGAGCAGCAGCCAGAGGATTCAGAGTTGCAGCAGTGGACGGCGCAGAATTCTGGGTGGTCGATAGATTGCTGGATGCACTTTCTGCCATCCACGACAGGACCTGCTCACACTGCTCATTTTCTAATAAAGGTCTACCACGTGGACCCATTAATTGTGAGATGAATGTGGGGACGCCAGAAACGTGCCTCTCTCCTAATCCCGCAGCAGTCGGCTGCGATACACCTGGATCAGGAGCTCGGCCTGTGCCCACACCCTGACTTGGGCCTCCGCGTCCTCGCCCGCCTCCACATCCACGTCCTCTAGGCCTACCCCTACCCCTCAGCATGGTGTATTACCAGTAGTGCAGAAACAGAACGCTGTAATTAAATGTGCCGCTTATTGGCCTGTGGTTGGAGGCTGACTTCGCTTACGGAATGCACAGCAGAGCCAGGAAAGAGTTTTCCGCAAGCCTGCTGTAACACTTAGCTGGCTGCGTATTAATTAGAACTACTACCCCCAGCAGAGACGCAGTACACTCAGGACGGTCACAGGCAGCCCATATAGAATGTTTTTTCCCAAATTTTTTTGGAAAAGCCCACTGCCTATATACACAGTATATCTCTTTCACTGTCCCTGGCTCACCACTACTGGCCCTAGACTATGTAAAATTACTGCAGACTGTTTCCCTCTGGACAGGATGACAGCGGTGATGTGTAACGCACAGCAGAGCCAGGAAAGAATTTTGTGCAAGCCTGCTGTAACACTTAGCTGGCTGCGTATTAATTAGGACTACTGCCCCCAGCAGAGACGCAGTACACTCAGGACGGTCACAGGCAGCCCAAATAGAATGTTTTTTCACAAATTTTTTTGGAAAAGCCCACTGCCTATATACACAGTATATCTCTTTCACTGTCCCTGCCTCACCACTACTGGCCCTGGACTATGTAAAATTACTGCAGACTGAGGACGCAATGCTCTGCACGACCGATATACAAAAAAAAAAAAAAAAGTGCAACACTGCTAAAAGCAGCCTCAACAGTACTGCACACAGTCAGATGTGGCCCTAAGAAGGACCGTTGGGGTTCTTGAAGCCTAAAATCACTCCTAACACTCTCCCTATAGCAGCTCCACCATCAGCAGCACTTTCCCTGAGCTATGTCAGAATGCATCTGTGGCGAGCCGCGGGAGGGGCCGATTTATATACTCGGGTGACACCTGATCTCGCCAGCCACTCACTGCAGGGGGGTGGTATAGGGCTTGAACGTCGCAGGGGGAAGTTGTAATGCCTTCCCTGTCTTTCTATTGGCCAGAAAAGCGCGCTAACGTCTCAGAGATGAAAGTGAAAGTAACTCGAACATCGCGTGGTGCTCGCCTCTAGTAACGAGCATCTCGAGCACGCTAATACTCAAACGAGTATCAAGCTCGGACGAGTACGTTCGCTCATCTCTAAATACTAGTGATCACACATCAATTGCTGTAATCAGAAAATATGTAGTTGCTCCTTTACAATGACCATTTCAGATACAGATGTAGTAAAATGTTATATAAGCAACAGAAATTCTGCTAAACTGCACTCAGCCATAAAACAATTTTGTGTTTTTGGAAGAAATTGCTTCTTTCTGACCTTAAAAAGCTTAAGGTGTCTTGTGCTTGGCTTAAATATTGCATCTTAATGACTGCAATCTGATGAACTGAATTTAAAACAAATCTGCTGGCCATAAAATATTACTACTATATTGATATGCACTGTGCAGTAAAGTCTTCATCCCAGCTTCACGATATTTTATGTGCTTGATTTCATCTATATGAATTTCTAATTTTGCGGTAAGATGTACAGTATAGAACTTAATAATTCAAGACAGTTTAGAAATTATTCATATTGATCTATAAAAACATGCCAAATTAAGTTCAATTAGCAATAATTGGTAGTGCAGACATGCAGTATTTTATTACATTTCAGAATAAATAAATATATAATTGTTTTATTGCTGAAAACAGCCATGTGACTCCTACAGCCGAAGTAAAAAGAAGACGTCAGTGGCAGCAGAGCAGAGGAGAGGTGAGTATCTACCCTGTTTCCCCAAAAATAAGACGTGTCATATTAATTTTTGCTCCCAAATATGCGCTACGTCTTATTTTCAGGGGGTGTCTTATTTCGCCGCGGCAAATCTGTCTGTGGCCGCTAATCCCTCAATTGGCCTGCTTTGTGGACGAAATTTCTCAGAAATCTCGTCCACATGGGACAGCAAATCTGTCACGGCAAAGCTGGGAGAAGCCGGTGTTGTGGTGCGGATTCACCGGCCACAGAAACGGAAAAGCATGCAGCCAGGTTGCTTCAAAACAAACGGCTGAGTGCCATGGGTTTTGAAGCAGCGCTTTCCCGGCGGAAATCTCGCTGTTTATCGCTGTGGCCAAACTGCGAGATTTCCGCTGAAAATACGCTCTGTGAGAACCCAGCCTTAAGAATCACACACAGGTTGCCTGACTCACACACAGAGCCATATAAAAATAAGGGCTGTAAAGTAATGTACCTGTCTGCAGACAGAAGTTCCTGTACCACTTGTAAGCAGGGATGGTATTGCAGCTTCCGGCCACCAGGGGGAGCTCATTACAGCAGACATGTACAGCAGGAACAGAACGTACAGTATGGACTTTTCCAGCCAGCAAGGGGAGCTCACAACAGCACACTCGTACAGCACAGCAGGGACAGGATAACAGCAGACTGTCTGCAGATCTACTTATACATCTGGAGGTAGGAGACAACGGGGATGGCAGCAGCGGACAGGCCTCTTGACTTGCCTGCACACTTTACTATGCCTTACTATCGGGGGGTGCCTTATATTTGGGACTTCTGCGAATTTCAGGGGGTGCCTTATTTTCGGGGAAACACGGTATGTGCTTTTTAATATATATTTCATCCCCCAACTGCCACCAAAAATGTTGATATTGGAAAACCCCATCAATGTTAAATATACAGTCTTTTACAATTAAAATTATTATAAAGTGAATTTATTTAGTATATCTTGCAATCTGTTCTTCCTGATAACAAACAATACAGTTATTTGCTGGTACTTGCAGTAAGTTGATTTCACCTATATAGGCAAATACTACTAATGTTTCTTGTTAAAGAAAAAAAAAGTTCAAGAAAGAGAACATACGTGAAGGTTATCTGATAAAGTCTTGCCTGATTCACCAACAGCCTTTAACAATCTTTTATAAAATACTACACTAAATTCTGATGACACGATCAATGAGTCTATACCTGAGACAATGTACACAGATACATGTATTTATTTGCCTTTTTGTCCACTGCCGCCTTTACAAAAGCTTTTCAATGAAGGAAATAAGGAATAATGTGATCTATTGTAATTGCCTCTGGAGAAAGCAAGTCAACTCCAACTACTGAAAACATTTAACAGCAAACAGTCAGTCTGGCCAGTTTCCTAAAGCAACACTTGAATGCAATTTAAACTTTTCTTAACACAATTCCTACTAATGGAAATGCACAAAAATGAAGAATATTGGTCATGCATTCCATTGGGAGTCTTGTTGATGGGGCAACCACAAATTCTGCGTCTAATAACCACATTAAAATGCGTGGTTTCTGTCATGGAACCATAAGTGTGTTTAGCCTTGTCAATGGCAAAATCTGTGTGTGGATTCCAACGCATTTCTGCATCAAAAAGTGAATACTTGCACCAAAATCTGGATCACATTCCAATATTCTGTATTTTGACATAGATTTTGGTGTAGATCTGCAGCAAAATGTACCCCTTCAATTGAAAATATGAAATCTGCTGCAGAAGGCTGTCAAAAACACATCAAAATCTGCATCATGTAATACATTTTTTGATGTGGATTTTGCTGCGGATCGAAATCAAAATCGGTACTATTGTATCTTGTCTCCATCACAAGTATGGGTGGAGACCTAGTTATGGGCTGTATCTGCCCAGTGTATGCCCACAAGCTACTAATTGGCTGCCTGCAGCAAGGTCCTAGCAGCGTAGAAGGAGTTTTGTCTTTGATGGAGTGTTAGGGTTCGTTTCAGTGTTAGGCTTCCATTATTAGCTGTAAATGCTTCTATTTGAAAGCGGGGCAGCATTAACATGGAAGTATTTACAGCTAATAATGTAAGCCTTACACTGAAACTAACCCTAACCCTCCATCCCGCTGCCAAGCTGTTACTGGGGCCACGCCCCTCCTTCCAGCCATGGAAAGAGCATCCCCCAACTTCATGGGTGCAGTAGGAGGACATAAGCAGCTATCAGCAGCACAGGATGAGCGAAAGAAGTCGAGGACGGGAGCGAGTCGTGAGTGGAGAAGGAAGACCAGGGTGGTGAGTGGCAGGACCCGAGAGGCTGAGGACAGGAGCAAGCCATGCAGCCAATCAGCCATGCAGCCAATCAATCTACCACCCATACTTGTGGTAGAGACAAGATACAGTAGTACCATTAAAATTTGCAGGACAAAATATGCTGTGGATTTTGGTGTGGATCCGTACCAAAATATGCTACATGTGAAAGTATCGTAAGGGAGTGTTCCCATAGAGTTTTTACTATGCTGTGGGATTCTCTCTGGGGGTTGCATTGCAGGTGCCGAAAACAGTATTATGATGGATCCCCTGAAAGGAAAGATTCACTGTCACTTTGCTGTCCATTTGACAAGAGTTCAGTTTGTTTTCTGTTGTATTTGGAGTATAGATTAGTGTAGTCAACTACTTTATTCTAATTTCCAAATATAACAAGAATGAACAGAACCCATGTCATGCGGACACCAAAGTAGCGTCTGTTCCACTAATGACTGAATGGCTCAGTTTGGGGGTTCAGATCACATTGCTGTTTTTGGCACCTGTAATGGAACCTCCAGACAAAATCCCACTGTTTAATGAAAAGCGCAGTGGCCCACATGGGACATTTTTTTCTCAGTGGAATGTCCACTGCAGATTTTGCTGTGATTCCACAGCAAAAAATCAGCAACAAAGTATGTGTTACATGTGTCTATGCCACATATGTTGGGGATTTGCTGTTTCCTCCCCCTCATTGCAATCTGCAGTGAAAGTCTGCAGCACATATTGACATGCTATGGATGATTGTGAAGTCCACACCACATGTCAATTTAGGGCGGCTTCAGACTGATGTATTAGTGTGTTTTTGCATACGTAAAATATATGTATGCAATACGCATAATAAAATCCTCTAAAGTCAATGGATTTGTTCACATTAACATATTTTTGCCCCCATTTTGAGTGTGTGCAAAAAAATAGGACCTGCTGTATTCTCCTACGTATTTGCATACCAAGAGTCCCAATAGAGGTTTATGGAAGGTGCGCAAATGCGCAAGCAATATATAAAGCCCTGCATGTGCAAATACAGTACAATGCGCTGATATACGCGCAAATCAACCTCATTTACTGTGCAGATACGTTCCACTGAAACGTGCCTATTTGCACATATATTTGTCTGAAGGAGCCCTTAGTCTGCAGATGTATTCCACAGCATATGGATGAGTTTCTTGAAATCTTATCCATTCTACTGGTTATGTAATATGCGGCTGATTTTCCATATGCAACTTTATAGCGGAAAATACACAGCATCCACAATAAGTGTGGACAAATGGTACTATTAGGGCTTATTTACATGGCGTATTTTTCATCAGTATTTTGTGAGTCAAAACTAGAAGTGGAATGTACAGAGAGAATGTATGATGGAAAGATTTGCATTTTTTCTGTATTTTGGACCCACTTCTGGAATCGGCTCACAAAATACTGATGAAAAATATGTTGTGTGAATAAACCCTAAAGGCTGGGTTCACACAGGGCAGATTTGCCGCGGTTTTACTGCGGTTTTTTCGTTGCGGTTTTGCTGCAGAAAAACTGCTTCTGCGGCAAAACCGCTTCTAAGGTTAATTTGGGCTTGCGGATTTTTCTGCGGATTTTCGCTCGGAAAAATCCGCAAGCATTTTTTTCCGCAGCGCTTTTTTACTTTTTGCCACGTATTTGCCGCGTATTTGGTGTGGATTTGGCTGCGTCCATAGAGGTCTATGGACAAAAAAGCGCTGCGGAAAAGACCATAGAATGAACATGCTGCATCTTTTAAAACCGCGCCGCAATTGCGTTTCCGCACTGCGGCTGTGCGAAAAAAATACGCACTGTGAGAACAGCTTTTTGGCAAACCTCATTTGTGCTGCATTGCACTGCAAACGCAGCGGTTTTGCCGCAGTGCAGATATGCAACGGCAATCCGCGGCAAAACCACGGCAAATCCGCCCTGTGTGAACCCAGCCTAAAAGTGTGCCTGTCTGTTTGTAGGATGCGCAGATGTGCACCACTGTGTGTATGTAAGAGAGTATTATTGAGTGTGAAAACATTCTGATATTTGAGGCATATTTTCTAAACATGTACAGATAATTGCACACACACAGCATAAACAAAAATGCTGTATTTCTGCACAGAAATCCAGCAGTGAAAACCACACATGATTTTGTTGTGGATTTCAGTGCATATTTAGCAGCAGATTTCACTGATTACATTGAACCAAATGCAAATAAGGGAGATGGAACAATACCTCTATAGTGCCACCTATTGGAAGGCAGCATTCCTTTAGATTAATGTTAGACTCTTTATACAAGCCTTGTAACAATGATCAGGAATTGAAAGCAAAGCCAAAACCCATACACAGACAGCTGTTTCAGGGGGTTTGTCCCTCATCAGTGCACAGTAGGTTTCTGGCTTTGCTGGAGAGAGGCCTGTGATGTGGGGTCAGAAACGCTATCTTTTCTTCTTAGGAAGAGCACATAGATGGTGAGTGAGTAATGAGACTTAATAGGCCATTTATGCTCCTCTGGATAATATGCAAATAAGAGAGATGGAACAATACCTTCACAGTGCCACCTATTGGAAAGCAGCATTACTTCAGATCAATGTTAGACTCTTTACATAAGCCTTGTAACAATGACCAGGATTTGTTATTTGCATATTACCCAGAGGAGCATGAATGGCCTTTTAAGTCTCCTCACTCATCATCTAGGTGCTCTCCCTATGGAAAAAAGATAGCCCCTAAACCCTATCTCAGCATCAAATGCCAGAATGACACTGAGCATGTGCCAGCATGTCGATCATGTGGGTAGGGGCTGACACAATTACGCCAGTGCGGTCTGGATCTGACATGGCTGGTGACCCATGAAGGAACCCCATCCTCCCCTAGAGGGGCCACTCAGACACAACACACATCAGACAGTACATGGACATCCCATACGCGTGTTGTCTGATCAGCACATTATATGTACTATTCTTGTCCAAGATTTGGACATACAGCAATGTTTCAAACTCGGATTATTGGTCCGAGTGAAAAATCACTTGTGTGAATAAACGCTTTCAAATGAATGGGTTATATTGTCGTGTCTGTTTTGTTTATCTGTTTATCAGATGAAATAATCACCTGTGTGAATACACCGTAAGCCAAAACCATGAAAGGACCTACAGAGAATTAGTATAACAGAAAGATCTCTAGCCCTTCTGTTCATTGGACCCACTCCTGGTTTATCTAACAAACAGAGAGGAAAAATACCAAAATACTGCTGTGTAAAAATGGCTATAGGGATTTTGCAACTTTCACATTAAAATGCCTCTCACAGGTATATAGACTTTGTGTATGAAGTCTCCAGGTCTTCTCCTTCAGAGTACTCTCCAATAGAATCTGTTTGCAAACATTATCTAGCCATTGCTGCAAAGACAGAGTAAGGAAACAGACTATACAATACAAAATAGCAAATCACGCCTTCAGAAATGGACAGGATCCTAATAACTTTATTTCTTTGGCAAGATGGGACACTTCTGAGCAGGTTTAATCATTTCACTAGCTGACATAAACCTGTTCCTTTAAAATGTAGCTGAGTGCTGATTTCCAACCCCATGGACAGGCAGGGGGCAGCAGCAGTGAGACAAGGAGATCTCTGTTATACAGGTATGCACAGCAGCCTGTGTCTTGTTATACAAGGAATTAGTTTCTTGATCGATACATATAAAAAATTGCAAAATGTGATTAAACAGTTATAAGTAAGTGCAGTAAACAGATGTCCTGCTATTAATTAATTAGCTGTAGATGAAAGAAGGAATGTGTAGCTAAAGATAATCTCTTATTTTTTTTACTGTGGTCTGCCCTAATGAGCACTTTGCAATAAATCGATCTCAACAGTTTACTTTTTTGTTCTTTTCTGAAAGTTCCATTTACCATACTTTAGTTCACATTGTAATTTCCTTCCAGGTACTTTAAGTGCTTTCATTTCAGCTGGAATTACATTTTTTGCAGCCGTTGTAATTGTAAGGAAATAATACTTTAGCACCTACCTTGTAACTGATAAGTGAATAAATATATAAATGGAAAACTGCAATGGCTACCAGTATTATGAGCACACAATTACAACATGTGAGTTACTGACCTTTTGACTGAAGTGTCAACAGCACTTCACAGAAAGTAACACGCAATATATCCTAGTTTGGTGCCTATTATGAGTGTTATACGCACCAATATAGGCTATTGGGATTTCACATACACAGCATATTTGCTCTGTACTGAGTATTTTATGCCCGTGAAAAATATGCGCATAATACGTGGGGCATATATACCTGTGTGAGTGAGCCCTTACAGTTTGTAAGGCTGTAAAAAGACATACAGTACATCCATCCAATTCAGCCTTTATCCTTCACTGTTAATCCAAAATCAAAAACCCCATGAGGTAATATTCCTTATTTAAGGGAAAAAATTCCTTCCTGACTCCAAATCTGGCATTCAGAATAACCCTTGGATCACCAACCCTTCTGAAGTAATCAGTAACTATTAGAGATGAGCGAATATACTCGTTTCGAGTAATTACTCAATCGAGCACCGCGATTTTCGAGTATTTCCGTACTCAGGTGAAAAGATTCGGGGGGCGACGGGGGGCGGGGGGAGGCGTGGCGGAGCGGGAGGGTAGCAGCGGGAACAGGGAGGAGTCCTCTCTCTCTCCCTCTCCCCCCCACTCACCCACGGCGCCCCCCGAATCTTTTCGCCCGAGTACGGAAGTACTAGAAAATCGCGGCGCTCGGGCAAAAAAGGGGCATGGCCGAGTAGGTTCGCTCATCTCTAGTGACTATAACATATAATATTGTAATGCTCAAGAAAGGCATCCAGGCCCCTTTTGTACTCTTATCAAATTTGCAATCACCACATCCTCAGACAGCAAGTTCCACAGTCTCATTGCTCTTAGAGTAAAGAACCCCCTTCTATGTCGGTGTACAAACTTTATTTCCTCTAGACGTAGAGGACGCCCTCTTTTTACAGTCACAGTCCTCGGTATAACCAGATGATGGAAGAGATCCTTGTATTGTCCCCTGGTATATTTATACAGTTATTAGATCACCCCTTGGCTATATTTTGATTAATTTTGATAACCTGTCTGGGTACTGTAGTCTATGAAGAAAATCAAACCAGCTCACCCTTTATTTAGTACTCCGGATGCACTGACCCCGCCTGTACTTGAGATGGCAAAGCCACATAGTCATGCAATGACTAAGGATGCATATTATATCTGGAATACACTCGAGAATTCTCTGTGGGCCACCAGCATGTTTATCTCTTAATTTGTTTCAGTAAAGATATAGATTGTAATAAGCATATCTTGAGAGCTGGATCACCAAGTTCAGTTTTGTACTGTAGTCCATCTATTCCATTTATTAATTGATCCTACTCAAGCTTTGATATGTCTTTCTTCAGTATCGGTGCCCAAGACTGTACTCAATGTTCCATGTGTGGTCTGAATTTGTAAAGTGAGAGAACAATGGAGCATATTTAACAATTTACTGTATTCGCGCCAGAATTCTGGCAGCAAAGAGTCGCCAAAATCTACTCCAGCTCGTTGATGGCATAAATTTTACATTTGGCACAGAGAGATGCCACCAGTTTATGGAAAATGTATTAACCCCTTAGTGACCCCACATAGACTTTTTATGTCCTGCTTTAGTGGGCTTTAATCCCCAGGGCCATAAAAACACACCCTCTATGGGGAATAAAGCCACATGGGTTGTGGATGTGACAGCTCCATGCTATCAGTTACCAGAGGTAGCCAACAACCTGTAGCTGTCAGGAGCCGCTAGAAGGCCCCCTGGTCACGTGATCACGATCAAATAAAAGTGTAAAAAAAGTCAATAAAAGTTAAAAATTGTGGTCCTTCCCGAACCTGACATCGCCTTCTGCACATGCACGCCAGACGCCATATGTTGAGCGCATGCTTAGAAGGACTTGCAACCCAGGAAATTTAAAATCCCTCTGCTCCTGACTAGCATGCATAAAGGGATGAAAATAAAAACAGACTGGACTCTGATAGCTCCTTTTATTATTATTTAGTTTTTTTATTTTCATCCATTTATTTTGGTCAGGGCTCTGTAGTCTTTAGGCTGGGCCATTGGGTCCAAGTGAGGAATTTCTACCTAACCTACGTTATTGCACTAGACCTGTAAGAGTACTAGCCATGGATATTGTTCTCATATATAGACTCTGATAGGCTTGTCATTATTTAGTTAGCTCAGCTCTATCCAGGTTATTGAATAACAACTTTAGGTGTTCTAGCTAGGGTTTTTGCCCCTTGCTGAGGTGCTGACTAGAATTCTTTCAGTACCTCTTCATCATGTTACTTTACTCTAGCAAATTTTTTGGCTGCCTGGCTGGCTGAGAGAGAGATAGAGAGAGAGAGAGAACACAAACCAAGAAAAAAAAAATCGCAGGACCCGGCGTCCCACATACAAAAATGCTTGAGTCTTCCATTGTAGTCAATGGGGTTCGTTACTCGAGTAGAGCTCTCGAATTTTACGAAAAGCTTGACACGAATAACGCGGGCCCGAGCATTTGGGTCCGCTCATCTCTATTCCTGAGGAGTTGAGAGTTCAACAGAAACGTGTTGAAACGAGAACCTAGAACCTGCATCTAGAATTTTGGGTCTCTAATTTGAGTCTGTAATCTGGAACCTGAGCCTAAACCAATATCTAGTGACAGGATTCTAGAACTGAAATCTAGAACCTTGGAAAATCTAGAATTCAGAAAACCTGCACCTAGAACTTTGAGTTTGAAACATAAATTCTATATTTTGAATCAGTAATCTGGAACCTGAGCCTGGAATGATTATTTAGGGATGAGACTCCAGAACCTAAATCTAGAACCTTTGTCAATCTAAAATCCAGAAAACCTGGAACTTGGATCTAGGATCACCTAGAACCAAGTAATATGTACCTAGAATTTGAAACCTAAATCTAGAACCTAGAACCTGAATCTAAAACCTGGTAACTTATCTAGACTGTGAATCTGGAATGTGAATCTAGAACTTGAATCTAGAACCTGTGTTAAACAGCACCATCTGTCCAGTGGTATCAGCTCAAATAAACCACCTTTAAACTGTAGTCCTCTATGTAGAGTTCTATGCTCCCTGATGGTATCAGAGTGACTATACTCTATTAAAAATCTGGCACCCTCTCAGGAACAAAAGGGACGGAAGTAATAAATAGATCAATTACCTGTACTAAGTACACTATTTATCTAGAGGTTTTTCTTTCACTCTTTTCCTATCTATTCTTCTATTACATGAAGGGTGAAATTTATTCCAGTGGACAGGACATGTGCTATTAACAAAGCTCTGTTTTATTAATCCTACCACTAAGCCTTTGAATTTTCATAGCAACTACTGGCTGTAGAAGTAGGATTAGGGTGATATTCATTCATTATTTTTTTATATGTTTGTCCTGAGCTTGTACATGTTTTAGTTGATTATTATAAAAAGTTAAGTTTTAGGGATCATATCAATGAAGTAGTTTTCAAAATGGGGTCATTTGTGGGAGTTCTCTGTTGTTTTGGCCGCTCAAGTGCTCTACAAGTGTGTAATGGGGCCTAAAACACCTTCAAGAAAAATGTCGGTTCTGAAAACCACTGGCTGCACTTTTCGGTTTGAGCCCCATTGTGCATATGAACATAAGATTAGGGCCAAAATGGGTATCCATTTGGGGTGCAAATCCTCATTTTCATGTGCACTATTGCAAAAAGTCGTGTCTTTAAAATGACATATTTGCAAAATAGGAAATTGTATTTTTTCTCCTCTAAATTGCATTAAGTCCTGAAAAAGAAACTGTGGCCAAAATACTCCTGACACCCCTAAGTGAATACATAAAAATGTGTATTTTTTTAAAATTGGGTCACTTGTGGGGGTATCTATCATTCTGACACCTATGAGCCTTTGCAAGCTTGGCTTGGTGTAGGGAAACAAAATGTTCCTCAAAATGTTAATAATTAAAGATTAGCGAGCCTACTCGGTAAGGCAGTTACTCGAGCGAGCATCGCTCTTCTCGAGTAACTGCTTAGTGATCTGAGCAGGCTCGGGTGGGCTGCGGGGGGGTGAGCGGGGGGAAGTGGAGCAGAGCGGGGGGAATGGTAAATTTTTTGGCTGGCTGGCTGAGAGAGAGAGAGAGAGAGAGAGAAAACCAAGAAAAAAAAAGCTCGGGACCTGGCGTCTCACATACAAAAATGCTCGAGTCTCCCATTGTAGTCAATGGGGTTCGTTACTCGAGTAGAGCTCTCGAATCTTATGAAAAGCTCGACTCGAATAACGCGGACCCGAGCATTTGGGTGCTCGCTCATCTCTACCTATCATTGATGGTGTTCCATCGCAGTGTGCACACCCAGTGGTTTTACTGAGGCTAGCCTCACTTATGATTCTATTGTGTAGAAGTTGTCGCTTTTACCAGCCTAAGACAGTCTGGGGTTCAGGAATGTGAATCTATCTCTGCACTCCATGTTTCTGTCACAGTTCAGCTGCTTCTTCCAATTTAGGGCTGTATCATGGTCTCTCTCCGTTTTGCATGTCCACGCTGCCTACTGCTGTTGCTCTCCGCAGCGCTGCTAAATTAAGTCCTCTCTGCTCTCTGTCAGCTTCCTGGGCAGTCTGCACCCTCACACAGCAGCACCTCATCTCTCTACACAGTCCCTACACTCTCCCTGTAGTACAGCAGAAATTGCCTTTTTTTATGGCATCAGCCACCAATCAATTCTTTACCAGACAACATGCTCAGCTTCACTACACCGAAATTTGGCAAATTGTGCAAATGCAACAATTTGTTGCAATTTTTGGCGCATTTCACAGTTCAATGTTATAACAACAATTCAACCCTTTAGGCTGTAGCCCCTTACAATAGCTCTGTGCATATTGCAGTGGCCCAGGTTGATATAATACAAGCATTGCTCCCATTGAATTATTAATCAGTTATGGCAAAATACAAATAGAAAATACAGTAGTAATTATAACACTGTTCAGTAGTGGGGAAAGTACTTTGCTTTGTTCTCTAAGGTCTAAGCTCTCAGAGAACTTGATCAGTGGCTTGTAACTGCAAGAGGTGACTGGTGCTACCTTATTCACTACCAAGAAAAAAATCTCTTCCTCACCTTCTAAAAGTTTGAGAGCTCCTTTTGATGACTGCTCTCACTTTTCTGATAGTTGCAGTGAAGCAGCTTTTTCTTGCAGTAGCACTCCTAACCTGTGCTAAGAGCTATAAAAAGATTTAGTGAACATACGGTATGTAACAAAATGTTATCCCCATATTTCCCTCACATTTCCTTCTGTATGTGAAAGAGGGATTAAAAAATGAACCTCTATTCCATTAGAGTATGACATACAAATGAAAAGAATAAAAAGCAGCTCTAGAATTGATTATAATGACAGAAAATACTTTAAAACTTACAGCACGCTACCATTTGAGATGGTATGCTATCCATGTTAATCCACGGAGAGCATATGGCCCCATTGTTGGCCTCTGAGGTTGTGCCAATAGATGTTTTTTTACATGGACAAGAAATGGGACGTGCCAATGTGCTATGTCTGTGTAAATGGAACTGCACTTAGACTGGTGTTTGTCAGATGCGAGTTATGCCTGAGCCTGTATGGTGCAACTCACACTCACAGCTAATGTGCCACTGGACTAAAAGTTGTGCTACTGTCTTCACATAATGACTGTGTCCCTACAAGTTATGGAGATATCAATTAAAAATATCTGCGAAATCTGTGAGTAGTCACTGAGTTTAGATGCAAGGACAGGCAACAATGTATGCACATACTGTAGGTAAAGAAATGATTAACAAACGTGTAAGGCTGGGTTCACACAGGGCAGATTTGCTGCGGTTTTGCCACGGATTGTCGTTGCATATCCGCACTGCTGCAAAACCGCTGTGTTTGCAGTGCAATGCAGCACAAATGAGATTTGCCAAAAAGCTGTTCTCACAGGACGGATTTTTTCCGCACAGCCGCAGTGCGGAAATGCAAAAGCGTTGCGGTTTTAAAAGATGCAGCATGTTCATTCTTTGGTCTTTTCCGCAGCGCTTTTTTGTCCATAGACCTCTATGGACGCAGCCAAAACCGCACCAAATACGCGACAAATATGCGACAAAAAGTAAAAAAGCGCTACGGAAAAAAACGCTTGTGGATTTTTCCGCACGAAAATCCGCAAGCCCAAATTACCTTTAAAGCGATTTTGCCGCAGAAGCAGTTCTTCTGCGTCAAAACCGCAAAACCGCGACAAATTAGCCCTGTGAGAACCCAGCCTAAATGGTCCACACTGAAAATAGGCACACGTTAACAGTGGGGTACCACATGAATCTAATTTAGGCCCAATCTCTTTTAAACTTAATTTTTTATGACCTTAAAACTTGCCTTCCTTGTGAAATATTACAGCGATACGTTGATAAACTGGCAGCATGAGCAAGAACATGGCAGATAAACTTTAGTGCTGCTATATCTAAGGTATTGCATCTTGGCTGTGGTAACAGTATTACTACATATACATTACATGGAATTAAACTGGGGAAAACAAAATAAGAGTAGAACCTAGGCACTCTCGTTACAAGCAGGGCTGGAATGGATTGCCTAGGACTTGTAATGAAATGCAAAAGCCCCTGTGTTATTGTCTTGGGCTAACTATGCTTTGCATATGCACTAGAGATGAGCGAGCACCAAAATGCTCGAGTGCTCGTTACTCGAGTCGAACTTTCAGTGATGCTCGAGAGTTCGTTTCGAGTAATGAACCCCATTGAAGTCAATGGACAACTCGAGCATTTTTGTATATCGTCGATGCTCGCTAAGGTTTTCATTTGTGAAAACCTGGGAAATTCAAAAAAGTGATGGGAAAGACACAGAATCGGATAGGGCAGGCGAGGGGCTACATGTTGGGCTGCATCTCAAGTTCCCAAGTCCCACTATTAAGCCACAATAGTGGCAAGAGTGAGACCCCCCCCCCCCGCACTGTCAGCATAAAGATCGTTCTCCTCTGCCACAGCTGTAACAGCTGTGGCAGAGAAGAACGATGTTAGCCCATTGAATTCAATGGAGCCGGCAATACAGCCGGCTCCATTGAAAGCAATGGGCTGCCGGCGATCGCGGGATGAATTGTCGGGAAGGGCTTAAATATATAAGCCCTTCCCTGCAATTCATCCAGAAATGTGTAAAAATAAAAAAAGTATATACTCACCTTGTCCCGGCAGAACGATGTTAGCCCATTGAATTCAATGCGGGACCATTCAGATTGGTCCCTGCGCTGAGCCAATGAGAGGCAGCAGTCACTCACCCATTCATGAATTCATGAATGGGTGTGTGAGTGAGATCTGCCTCTGATTGGTCAGGCTGTGACCAATTAGAGGCAGCTCATTCAGCAGGCGGGGATTTTAAATCCCCGGCTGCTGAATACTACTCACAGCTGTTCAGAGCAGTTCAGGAGGACTGCCGCTGGCCGCGGTGAACTCCGTCTGCCGGGACCAGGTGAGTATATATATTTTTTTTATTTTTACACATTTCTGGATGAATTGCAGGGAAGGGCTTATATCTTTAAGCCCTTCCCGACAATTCATCCCGCGCTCACTGGCAGCCCATTGCTTTCAATGGAGCCGGCTGTTTTGCCGCCTCCATTGAATTCAATGGTCAGTGCTCGTTTAATCGAGACGAGTACCGCGTGGTGCTCGTCTCGAGTAACGAGCATCTCGAGCACCCTAATACTCGAACGAGCATCAAGCTCGGATGAGTATGCTCGCGCATCTCTAATATGCACTCTTTGTAAAAAAAAATAATCAAGCACCTAGAAGGAGTTGTAATTTTGCTGCTAAACTTGGTATGCAGTTACATCTCAGGCAGATATGCAAATGATTAGAGTTGTTGTGTGATTAGATAAATGGTCTTGCCACCTGTAACCCTAAAACTGGTTCCACCCTTGGCCTATAAAAGACTCCCTGAGGCTACTTGTGTGCAGTGGAGCTCTTTCTCCACTTGTGTAGAACTTATTGACCACTGTACATGCCTCTACAATGCAATCAAAGAGATTTTTCCCAGTTAGCAGTGTTTAAAAGGGGGAGCGTCATTGGAATTCAAGCGGCTGGATCGTCATATTGACGAACTGCCTACTACTTGGGCTAATCTGACCAGACTGTTAGGAGCAGTGGATGTGTGAGGATACACAAATAAGGCAACCTGTCTCAGGATGCCCTGAACAGACCACCAGTAGAGAGGATCGTCTGACCGACTGACAAGCATGATCAGCTCCAACTGCTTCGTTGTCTGCTATCCAGAGAAAGTTTGCACTATCGTTACAGGCCCCTGTGTCCCCCGGAACCATTTCCAGGCACTTGGATGAAGGACATTTGGTATCATGCACCCATCACATGTACTGCCTTTGAAAGCCACCCACCTGCTCCTCTGTTTGCATTGGTGTCATGAATGACAAATCTGGACTGCTATGGTGTGAAACTGGGTTGTCTTCAGCAATGAATTCAGGTTAAGTTTGGGCACTGACGACAACCGTGTTTGTGTTTGGGGACCTGGGGGTGAGCACCTCAGTCATGCCTTGGAGCGACACATTGTCTCCATTGCTTCTGTGCTCAAACATTTGACATCCCAGCGAGAGGTGAAAGCAAAACTTTAGCAGACAGCAGACCCAATGAGAGTGACACCTGGCTGACCAGACAAAAGCAGATAAGAGCAAGGCCTATGGTAAAAATCTTTTCTTACAAAATATATCCGTTCATGACCTGTGGCTGTTGCCTCCACACTACCCATGGATGGCATTAGCTGTCATGCTAAGCTTTCATTCTAAAGAGCTCGAATGTTACTTCCTGCCACATCCACAGGTGTTTTTTCCTCACTTCATGTATCAGATTGCCTGTCTCCAACCCCCTAAAGGCCATTCTGTGAACTACACTCCTAAAATTATATATGTTAATCAGGACCTAGACTTGCACTGTTTCATTGTATAAATGCAGTGTTGTGCAGGTTGTGTAGGTAGTGCGACTTTCATTAGTAACAAATGTGGATGTTACCACTTGACTTATATTGGGGGACGAATAGAATCTTATATGACAGGAGGCCATTATACAGAAAAGTTGGGGACAGTTCAATTTTCTGTTGGGGTTTCCCCTTTTTCATCACCTAATGAACTGCTGCCTACAGTGTGTGTGTGTAGCATAGATCTAGAATACAGAAATGGTAGGGCTTAATTATTAAGAGGTTGCAGATATGCAGTAAATTTAGGAGAGACTGAAGGTATCATAAAAAACTAACGGCCGTGTTGTACTCCTAATTTGCATGTTGTACGCTTGGCAGAGGCTATTTGCAGACCTTGGACTTTCACCCAAATAAGATGATTATACGCTTCTGGTTTTGCCACAGTTGTGTGTTGTCCAAACTCTCTTCTTGCTCTTCTTGCTCCGATAGCCAGAGATTATTGTAATATGATGCATAGATTGTAATGTGTGTGGTACAAGTGAATTTCAATGAAGTCTAAGAAAGGCTTTGTTTTTGCTCTCCTGGGTGTTGATTACTTTTCACTATTGAATTAGATATTGATCAAGACAGTAGAAATTGCCTATTTCTTAGTAAACTGTATACTGCTTGGAGAGTAGTATATAATGCACAGCCTGGGGAATAGTGTGTTGTTCCCTTAAAGGTATAGTACCTGGAGATTAGTATACCATATGCTGCCAGGTATCTAGCAAAGGTGTGCCAACACTGGATTTTGTCTTCTTTTGACTATTTCTATAAGGATCGGAGATGTCATAATCCATAACATAGAGATGCAACAGTAAATGAGAAGTGAATAATATATGGGAAACTGAGTAATGGTGCTGAACAGGGCTTTTGTCTGGAAAACTGCTAGACAGTTGCTACAGGAATGTGAGGGCATGTGGGCAGTCAAAAGATGTGAAAGGATGCTGAAAAGAGCAGAGATGGAGCCAGAAGGTTCTTTGGATGTGGAAAAATGGAAAAGGTTTGCCCTCTGTGATCAGAGTGAACCTCATTGAACAATTTGAAGGACACCAACTGTCAGCTGAAGAAAGGCCAAAGGAGGACTAAACATAAAAGCTCCTCCCTGTAGACCTTAGGCAACAAATGGTGTACAAACGGACATCTTCAAAAGCAATTTATAAAGAGCTGGATAATGAAGATACCAGAAGACATCTACAGAAAGAGAGAGACATTTGTATTCCCAAGCATTTATATTCCTGTACCAGTCGAACCAAAATATAGCATTTTTTAATTTTTGTTTACCGCTTTACTTTCTTTTCCCTTTCCCTTCTCCAGCTCAGATTTTGAAAAAAAATGGTTTTGTGTCAGCAGCAAATAAGAATATAGGGTTCAGTTTCAGAGGTAAAAATGGAGACCATGTGGATGCAGGACTGAGTGTCATGAGGAAAACAGTCACAAAAGGGGGGACTGATAGAGCAATTAATGTGCAAACAAATATCTATCTATCTGTCTATTGTAAATATAGATATATTTATTGTACCATAAATTAATCAGTATAAGCAATAATAATTCATTTGAATTATAGTAGAATATATTATTACTCTGGAATGTATGTGAAAGTTCATAGGCCTGGTCAGTGAAGTTCTAACCTGTGGTTTAGTGTAGTTAATGTTGGAGAAAGAATCTAAAAGCTAAACAGAGGGACTATCCTTCAACCTTACAGGAATGTAAAAGTGGCTGGACCCTTCTTACAATAAAATATAACTCATTCTGCGCTGTAACGAAAACACCTAAGACCAGTTGTTAAGAAATATTATTAGTATGTGTACATGGTAGCAATTAAAACCACATAAATGCATATTTTCATACTATCGCAGAGATGATTACTGTGCATAGCAGAAGCATAATATATCATGTTTTCTAATGTCTATAAAAATCAGGTGCATACAATAAAAAAAAGAAACTTTCTCATTACCACCTCTGTAATGTGTTGCTTCCCCAAGTTGCTTGCATATACATATAGATATAGAAATGCTGCAGCAGGTTCAAAGGCAGGCAACTAGATTATTATAGGGGATGGGGGGATTTCTTGCAATAAGAGCATTGAAATATTGCATGCCTAAGAGGTGACTGAGTGAGAAGCCACTCAGCAGTTGTTCATTTCTCACTCAGTGCTCTGTCCGTATATACACAGGCTGACAGTCACCCAAAATAGCTTATTTGAGGGGTAATTTGGGTGACAATTGGTCCATGTAAAGGTACCTTAGGTCTTCTACGCTCACCACTATATCTACTAATGCCAAGAAGGTATTAGAGATTAAGCACATCTTAGATGCCAAAAAGGTAGACTGGAAAGACTTTGGACCTGAGGAAAGATCATAGTAATCATTCAAAGATATCAATGCTCACATATTTCTAAATAAGTATCATCAACTATCCAGGACAAAGAAGAGCATGCTGTTATGATTCACGGTCACAACCACCATTTTTCCTTACCGATCTCTGCTGATGGCCATGCCGTGCATTCTCTCCCTGTCCATTGCAGGTGCTATGCAGTGGCCTTCTGTCAGTCTGTCTCTGATGCTCAAAGGGTGCAAACACACACAAATGCAGTCCAGCATGCACCATGTAGTCCCCTACCAATCCCTTGGCCCCTCCGGTTATATCAGACATCTTCCCCTTTAGCATGATACCTACGCTTTTATTCTTCTTGTCCAGCTGCAGCTGATTTTTATTTATTCTGATTTCCTGGTTACTGATTCTAGCTATAACCCTTACTACTCTGCATTTTTTCATGCTCAAAGACTGAGCATGCTTTGAGTTAAAAAATGTACAGCATGTGGATGTGATTTGTAAAATTGTTTCTATTTACCTTGTACTGTAATTGGCTGTGGATTTTAATTTAAAATCTGTAGCTAATCTGCCACATCATAGCTTATAATAGGTTGTAAGTTTGAGAAGTTTAGGAGCATTGCCATCAGGGGTCCCATATTAGTTATATGGCCTGGAGGACCCCATTAAAATTGGAGTGCTCCATACTGTAGGCTACTTTAATCTGTCTATGGACATAATAATTACAAAATGCAAACAACTAAATAACTAGTACCTGCCCCACACATCCTGAGGCAAATGGGACTCAAATGGGTTGCCTGAAGATATCAGACAGATGTCCTGTATCATTATCTGTAATACTATGTAGTTTAAGCTATGCTGTGCATTTCTCCCCTATGTTTGAATTCCCAGTTGAGAGTATTGTGACACTGTGAATTTCTGCTTGCCATTTCCCATTTATTTCTTCTGTATTGATTCATGTCACGTCAGGTACTACTGTAGCTTTTATTCACAGACTTCCAGTAGAACTTGTACTGCATTTGCTTTGCACACATTTAGAATAGCTGTACTTTCTTACCGATAAATGCATCTCTCTGTATCTCATTATTGCCTAGTTAAAATATGCTGCTGAAAACCTCGTCTTAAATGGGTTTTCCAGGCAAATGCTATTGATGACTAGTGGTGAACGCTAAGTGGAATAATTGTTTTGTGCTAATATTGGGTCCATTTCACGAAAATCATCATGAATGGGGATGGGTGATTCCGACTCCAATTAAAGTCAATGGGATTAGAAATCGGGGGTTCACTAATTTGCCATCTAGAAGATCCCCCAATGCAGCCAAAGCCCACAAAATTGCATGGTAATACAGCTTCACATCTGGGGAACACTGTGTTCCTCCCAAAAATTGGTCAAATAGTGTACAGTGCTGGAGGGGTCAAACGTAGCACAGGGGTGTCGCTGAAAATGAAGGCATAGATAGGGTCTCCTAGATCAGAAATTGCACCAAGCAAAACAGCAGGTGTGCCGCTTGTTTTACAAGCAATGTAATAAATTTTACAAATGAGAAATTCTGCCAGGTGAAAACACCACTTAAGCACGAGCCTTTCTTCATGTTTTCTTCTTATTTATTTATTTTTTCTAACTTTTTCGAGTTTTATGTAACTAACCAGTTAACTTCGTAGCTTCCTAAAAAGCAGTGCTAGCTGCGTAATGCCTACAAATAATTCATAGTGGCTAGACTGATGATTTGAATCACATCAGTGACACTGACATTCACATTAGGGCTTATTTATTAATATTGTTTAAAAGTTACAAAGTGCAAACATAGACTAGACAGTCTTAAGATGTGCTAGATTTCACATTTTAAGACTGTCTAGTCTAAGCCTACCTATTATTTGACTTGGTTTATGCCAAAATTTGTGCAAAAATGTTAGTGAAAGTGGCTGTAATTTGACACCGTTTTTGGTTCAATCTAGGCCATGCCTCTTTTGAATAAGTCTGAAGAACTGTCTGAGGCAGTCTAAAAAAACATGATAAATGTGCGAATTTTGTGCCTGAAAACTGTCATATTTTGAATATTAAATAAGCCTGTGTATTTTTTTGCTGTTTCTTTGCTTGTGTTAGTTTTTGTTTTATAGCTACAAAAAACACTGCCAACTAAATGAGCTGCAATCCCTGGGAGGCAGGATATGTGAGAATAGAAGGTCACAGAGTATAACTTGTATCGTTGTGAGCTGTCCCTGTTTGGTGCAGCGTAATTGAATTCCCAAAACCCTACTGCTAGCTGCTTAGGGCCTGCAAATAATTCCTAATGGCCTGGCTCATAACTTTTGAGGCTGCTGACACACACTGTGTGTATCAGCTGCTTCCTGTTTGGTGTTCTTTTTGGTTATGTTAACAAAAAACACCACCGCCAACTATAATAAGCCGCAATCCCTGAGTGGCACGATATGTGAGAGCAGAGGGCTAAACAGTACACCTTTTATATTTGTGCACTGTTCCTGCTTGGTGTAGTGTAACTGAATTCCCCAAACCCCACTGTTAGCTGCTCAAGATCTGCAAATAATTCGTAGCAGCAAGACTGGTGATTTTGAATACCATCTCGGGCCACAAACAAACAATTGTAATATTCCGCACACCAAAGTGTAGTTTTTTTGTATGCTTTGCTGCTATATATACGTTGACAGCAGCAGAAATGTAACCTATCCCAATGTACAGACCATGTTTCATATAGGCATATAAAGGTGATGCAGCTTTTATTTTTTTACTCCCTCCTATAGAACCCCGGTTAAGTTTCTTGATGGTGCACAAGCTTTCACACCCAGCAGCAATATATCCTCTATAGAATATATGTCCCTATTAACAATTGATCATGTGTTATATAGGTATATAAACATGAAGCACCTTCTTTCTCTGTTCTTTGCAATATAACCCCGGTATACAAGCTTTCACATCCAGCAGCAATATTTCCTCTTTAGTATATCTAGGCCTAACAAGAGACTACATGTTATATAGGCATATAAACGTGATGCAGCTTCTTTGCTCAACTGTAAAATGTCCACTGGTTACACTGTGTCTATGTTATATATGACTATGTCATGGGATGCAGGCGTCCAATGAAACTGCTGCCCATATGCAAAAAAAAACAATAGCAGAATTGATGTGCTTTTTCTTCCTGCCCTCTAAAATACATTAATAAAAGTTATGCAATACATTATATGTACTCAAAAAAGTGGTACCAATAAAAACTTCAGCTCACCAGGTAAAAATTAAACCCTCCTATGGCCATGTGAACAGAAAAAAAATGTATGACTTATGAAAAGTGGAGAAGAAAAGCTTCCAAAAAATGGTTGTATTCTTAGGGTCAAAATAGGTCATATCACTAATAGGTTAAAGATATATTAAGAAGTAAGTCAGTTTGATCAGAACATGTTTTGAAAATGTGCATTTAGCATACAATAACTTTATAGCTCTCATAGGATACTGTTGACTTCAACGGGGCCTCAACTCTACTGTGCCTTCAAACAGACCTTTGGGATAGTGTTAACTTCATACTATTTCCTGGAACTTGTCACAGTTTAAATATTCACTCACAGCATAACTCTATAACACAACTTTTTATATCAAATAAGAGGAGTGTCCCTACTTCCCTTACCCTATTCCTAAGAGTTCCTCCACAACCAACCCCTCTTACCACTCTCATTCAGCTCACTTTGTAGTGATCCACAGTTGTCACTACAAAAATACATTTTATAATATGGTTATGTTCACTTTAAGAAAATTATTAAAATGGTGTTGGTGATTGGAGGACTGTCAAGTCTAAACCAGAGGGTAGACTACATTGCCTTCTAGTTCTTGTACCCTATACACTCACAGGACACTGTTGACTTCAACGGGGCCTCAACTCCACTGTACCTTCACACAGATATTTGGAACAGTATTAACTCTACACTGCTTCTTGGAACTTGTCACAGTTTAAATATTCATCCATGGCATAACTCTATAACACAATTTTTAATATCAAACAAGAGGAGTGTCACTACTTCTCTTACGCTATTCCTAAGAGTTCCTCCACAATAGACCCCTCTTACCACTCCCATCCAGTTCACTTTGTAGTGATCCACAGCTGTCACTACAAAACTACATTTTATAATATGGTTATGCTTACTTTAAGAAAAGCATTAAATGGAGTTCGTGATTGGAGGACTGTCAAGTCTAAACCAGAGGGTAGACTAGACTGTCTTCTATTCCTTGAGTCCTATGCTCATTATGGACCCAGAGTCCATATATAAGCTGCCCAGTTCCAGAAAGTTCAGTAGTTGTTAGAAGTTGTAAGTCAGTCAGTCATCAGTGAAAAGTGGTAGTTCATGATAGTTAGTGCAGTGGTGAAGAAAAGGTATAGCTAGAAGAATAAGAAAGCTAAGAGAAGAAGAAAACCGAATAAAGGACATCCAGACAGTTCCATCCCTAAGTCTGAGGAAAGAGGAGAAAAGGTGCCAAACAGCATGCATTATACTAAGGGCAGTATCTCCAATCACCAAGCTCTGGATGCGGATGTATGGAAAATGGAATGTATTAACTTTGCTTTGTTTGTCTGGAACTGCAAGAAAAGTGAATTTTACTGTTTCAACCTTACATCTGCACTATATAGCATACTACACTGAAACAGGGACCACCATCATCCATAAAATTTGTATGTAGCGTAACTGTGTGGGATTGCAACCACAAAGCTGCCCCTCACTCCTGCCTGCTACAGACTAGCATCCTAAACTACAACCACCATCATCCACCATTACTTTCACTTGCAGCATAGCGGATGGGAGTCAGAGTACATAGTTCCTGTGAACCCAAGCTGATACCCCCAGCACCAAACTGAACCTGCTAGGCCACACCACAGGTCTCAGAGTAGCCAACCCCTATTTATCAGCTATTCAGGCTCTCCCAGACTCAGTTGTATTCTCCCCTAAGTTTGAGTCTAGCCCCACCCAACCCGCCCATGGGTTCATGTTTTTCAAAGCCCTAGCAGACTCCGCAAAATTTACTTCTGGATGATGGCTCAGCCTACTCTATTTCTGCTACAGCCTGCACAATACCCTTCAATGTGTCCCTTTTGGTAGCTAAGACTGTTCCCAGCTCCATTACACTAAGTGGCAATGATTCTTCAAGTCAAATCACCATTTGCTTCCATGCCTTGCTTGGTCATATGCTGACACATCTTGGCTTTTGAGTATATATACTGTACAGATAGCGAAGAGGATTATGTAAGGTGCAGCAAGGATGAGAAAGATACCCCTTGCTTACTTCATGTTTATTTTTTAGTTCTTTATTTTTTGTTAAGTTCTAGAAATGTATACTAAAAACTATCAGCTAACTTTGTATTTTGCAAAAAGCATTGCTAGTTGCGTAAGACCAGCAAAGAATTCGTAGTGGCCAGACTTGTGACTTTGAACGACATCTTAGACCGCTGACACACCCATTAGGGCTTATTTACTAATATTGTCTAAAGGTTACACAATGCAAACTTAGACCAGACAGTGTTAAAATGTATCAGATGTATGAAATCAATCAGAAGCAGGATGGGTTGTCAGCTGTTAGTCACAGCTGATAACCCGAAGGAGGAGGGAGAAGTGAGTTTTAACCCTTTCTGCCTCCTCCTTTATTTAGTACACATTGCTCAATGAGCGCGATGTATTAATAAGTGAAAGTGGAAGTATAGCTTCCACTACGTTAGCTGGTGGTCATGTGACCACCGGGATTCCCTGCTACAGCAGAGCTACAGGGTCGTAGCAGACCCTGATCAGCTCTGCCAGTGACTATTGTCACTGCAGGGAATGTTCTCCCTGTAACTGGGACTCCTATGGATGCCCCAGCTACAGTGGAAAAATTTCAAATAAAAAAACCTCAAAAACATGTGAATGTCCCCCAGAGGTCTTATATGACATCATGGGGGACATAAATAGTAAATAACACAAATACATACATAACTAAATGAAAATGAGCCCAAAGACGATACCAACCAAAACCGTTGCTTTATGTGCGTCGTATTGTCTAAATCCATACATACTATATATCAAAACGACTGAAACAAAATGAGGAACCTGTTCCCATATTTTATTTCAGCATAAATATACTTATTAAAAAAAAATAACTATAAATGTTAAAAAAAATTATTTTGTTTAGCTTTTTACCCCCAATAAAACTAAAAAACGGGAAAAAAAATTCAGTGAAAAAGATATTTAAAAAATAGCCCTACATGTCTTGGGAAAAAAACCGCAGCAAAAATAGTTTTGGTAGCTAAAGGAAAACAAATAGGGCAGTAAAACTACCACATGGCTAAAATACCTAAAAAGGGTCTGGTCCTTAAGGTACAAAACAGCCTGGTCCTTAAGGGGTTAAGACTGTATAGCTTAGCTTAGACCAACTATTATTTGGCTTAGTTTACACCAAAAATTGTGTAAATATGTTTGTGCAATTGGTTGCAGTTTGGCAAATTTTTGCTGCAATTTTGGCAATGCCCCTTTTGGACAAGTCAGAAAAACTGTCTGAGGGTGCATTCAGACGACTGTATATTGGCTGGATTTTCAGCCCCCCTGCACTATTTTCAATGAGGAGAGGCGGGACGAGGGCGGAGCTAATTCCCAGAACTTAGCCCGCCTCCGTTCCGCCTCCTCTCATTGCAAATAGTGCAGGGGGTGAAGAGGGGGTGGAGAGGAGGCAGAGAGAGGGCGGGAGCTCAGAGCACTGCTCCTGGCTCTTCCAGCCTCCTCCCCCTTCAGAGAGAGACGCCATATATCAGCTCGGTGTGAAAACCCAGCCGATATACGGTCGTCTGAATGCACCCTGAAAGTGTCTAAAAAAAACATGAGAAATGTGGTGCAAGCATTTAAGACAGTTTTCAGGCAAAATTTGAATAGTAAAAAAGCCCATGTGTGTGTTTCCTGTTTCTCTGTTTGGCTTTCTTTTTGTTTTATAATTACAAAAAAATCCCCTGCTAACTAAATAAACTGCAATCCCTGGGAGGCACGATATGTGAGAATAGAAGTTCACAGAAAATTCCTCGTATCTTTGTGCACTGTCCCTGTTTGGCACAGTATAATTGAATTCCCCAAATACGACTGCTAGCTGTGTAAGGTCTGCACATAATTCATGGGTGGCCTGACTCAAGCGAATGACATGTGAGGCAGCTGACATGCACTGTAGTGTATTTGCTGTTTCCCTGTTTGGTTTTATTTTTAGTTATATCAACAGAAAACACCACAGCCAACTACATAAGCCACAATACTTGGGTGGCCCGATATGTGAGAACAGAAGGCCACAAAGTACAGCTTGTATATTTGTGCACTGTTCCTGTTTGGCACCGTGTAATTTAATTTCCCAAACCCCATTGATAGATGTGTAAGACCAGCAAATAATTCATAGTGGCCTGACTCATGAGTGAACGGCGTCTAAAGCGTCTGACACACACTATGTGTATTTGTTGCTTCCCTGTTTGGTATTCTTTTTGTTTTATGGTAGCAAAAAAATCACCACCACCTAAAAAAGCCACAACTTATGGGCAGCACAATATGTGAAAACAGAAGGCCACAAAGTATATCTTGTATTTTTGTGCACTGTCCCTGTTTGGCGCAGCATAATTGATTTTCCCAAACCCCACTGCCAGCTGCATAGGATCTGCAAAAAATTTGTATTGGCCGGACTGGCAACTTAAAACAACATCTGAGGCTGCAAGCAGAGAAGTGCAATATTCCCCAAGCCAAAGCGAAGTTTGTCTGTCTGCTTTGCTGCTATATATGTTGAGAGCAGCAGAAATATATTCTCTCCTAATGCGCAAACAATGATTTGTATAGGCATATAAACGTGGTGCAGTTTCTTTCTCTGCTTCCTCCCATAAAACCCCAGTATACCAGCTTTCACACCAGCAGCAGTATTTCCAGTGTAAAATATCTGTCCCTTTTAACAACAGACGATATATTATATGACCATATAAAAATGATGTGGCTTCTTTCTCTGTTCCCTCCAGTAAAACCCCAGTGTACAAGCTTTCACACCCAGCAGCAATATAGTCTCTATAGAATATCTGGCCCTAACAACAAACCACAACTTATAAAGACATATAAACATGATGCAGCTTTTCTGTCCTGTGCTCAACTGTAAAATGGTCACTGGTTACACTGTGCCTATCTTATTAATATAAAAGGGAAAGCCCTCACTGACTGACTGGCCACTAATTCTCTCACTTTACAGCCTTTCAGTATATGGTGTCATTAAAATGTGAAATTTGGCATAACCATTCTTTAGATCGGAAATGGGAAACGTAAAGGGGTCGCAACTTCATTACTCAATTATAAGTGCAAAAGCAAGTGGCCCCTATGTTATCTACCTAATCTAATTTTCTAACTTCCTAGTGTCGTACAAACTTGAGATTTGGCACACCCATTCTTTAGGTCGTAAATAGGAAAAGTAAAGGGGTCATAACTTGCTTATTCAATTCTAAGCTGTGAAAATAAGTGACCCCCTATGTAATGTAACTAATAACACACATCTGTACTACACAAACTTGAAATTTGGCTCGACCATTCTTTGGGTTGTAAATAAGAAAACTAAAGGGGTCACAACTTCAATATTCAATTCTAAGCATGAAAAACTGTGTGAAAATCTGTGATACATGAGATAGTTCTTTTATTAGAAAACATAAAGCCTAGGGAAATTATTTGTATACTGAGGAGAATCTACCTCACCATTCTGTGTATATACTGAAGAAAGTCTAATGCTCCTCTATGTGTTTATACTGAAGAGAGTCTACTTCACCTGTCTGTGTATGTACTGAGGAGAATCTATTGCTCCTCTATGTGTATATACGGAGAAGAATCTAACGCTCCTTTAGGTGTATACTGAGGACCTTAACTACATGTGTATATACTGAGGAGAATCTACCTTACTTCTATGTGTATATACTGAGAAGAATCTAACGCTCCTTTATGTGTATATACTGAGGAGAATCCACCTCACCTCTGTGTGTATATACTAAGGAGAATCTAACTGACTTCTGTGTGCAGATGTGATGGAGCATGCCTTTAAGGCTAAGAAGGGGCTGCAACCTCCAATCTGTGGGTAAATTCAAATATAAAGGGTGTAACCATTAAGGGTAAAAAGTGAGGAGAGTGGGGGGGCACATTCTGCAGAGGGACATCGGTACATGCAGTCTGAGGAGAATCTAATGCTCCTCTATGTGTATACATATTTTATTCCTCGATTCCTGTGAAGTAACCATGACTTCATAAAATTTTCCATGTGAACAACAGGTAAACACCTGTACCGCAGTAACTCGGAAGCCAGGTATATCAGCTGGTGTTATATATAGCTAGTTCATATGATGCAGACGTCCAATAAAACAGCTACCCATATGTAAGATGGGGGGCACATTTGTTGACATCAGGAAGTCACCCTGGCTGCATGCTGACCTCTGCAGCAGGCATAATGGGAAATTCACGATTTTTGCCAAAACTCCAGGCTATTTGATTTAACTAAAATCTGAGTAATTTTATCACCTAGTCAATCAAAATGACACTACTGCCTATGTTATGTAACATGATTGCAGTAATTTTCCTGTGCTTATGCCCCTTCAAGCTTCATAGGATATCTTCTGATCTGTATTAGTCAATCCAACAACATAATTTGCTCTCTCGTTGACCACAGAGCCTAGCACTCTGCTGATCTCTATAGTCCTTGGGGATTCTGCTCATCTGCCCAACATTACACTGCAAATAAGTAAGATGGAACAATACCTCTGCAGCACCACCTATTGGAAGGCAGCATTCCTGCAAGTCAGTGTTAGACTCTTTATACAAGCCTTATAGAAGTGCAAACAGCAGCAGACATCTTCGGTGCAAAGAAATCTTTTTGCTTTATTACCTCATTGCAGTATAAAAATGACCACGTGACGTTTCGACCGGCAACCGGTCTTTTTCAGGCATGTATCACATTAAAACATACCTCATTAAATACTAAAACATGTCCCAATGTGGCCAATCCATTTATACAAGCCTTGTAATAATGACTGGGAATTTAAAGCCAAGTCAGAATCCATAAACAGACAGCTGTTTCAGGGTGTTTGCCCCTCATCAGTGTGCAGTAGGTTTCCTGCTTGGCTAGCGAGAAGGCTGTGATGTGGGTCAGGAATGCTATCTTTTCTCCTTATGGAGAGTACCTAGAATGTGAATGAGGAAACTTTTAAGGACATTCATGCTCCTCTTGCTAGCCAAGCCAGAAACCTTTTAGCCATCTCCCTTATTTGCATATTACCCAGAGGAGCATGAATGTCCTTATATAAGTCTCCTCACTCACCTTCTACGTGCTCTCCCTAAGGAGAAAAGATAGCATGCCTTACCCACATCATAGATCTCTCGCTAACCAAGCCAGAAACCTACTGCACACTGATGAGGGGCAAACACCCCGAAACATCTGTCTATGTATGTATTCTGGCTTGGCTTTCAATTCCCAGTCATTGATACAAGGCTTGTATAAAGAGTCTAACATTGACTTGCAGAATGCTGCCTTCCAATAGGTGGCACTGCAGAAGTATAGTTCTATCTCCCTTATTTATAATCTCCCTTCATATTACACAGATGAGAATGAATGGCCTCACTCACTCCCCAAGGAGAAAAGATAGCGTTCCTGAGCAACATTATTATAGTACACTGCTGTGTCCTCTACATATTTGCTGTGTTTTGTAGTTCTCTGGAACCCTACAGGTCTATGAAAATCTATTGCCTACTTCTTCTAATTTGCATTAACCTAAAAATATACTTTATATGTAGTGCACTTTATATTTCAAGGGTTAAAGGAATTTTCCAGGTTCAATTTTTCTTTCGAAACATAGTTGCCTAAGTTAAAAAACAATAAACATCCTCTGCCTCTAGCCTTGTACCTCTGATCACCCATCCGTGCTCTGTTTACTATCTATCTAACTCTTTTAGGGTAAATTTAAATATAGATGGCTCTTATAAAAGACACTACAAATACCCCACAATCAACTCAAGAGACCCTGAATATCATAAAATTTAGTTTAGGACCCAATAAAATATGCTGCATTCCACAGCTGGACCATTGAAACACCCCACCACTGATTTATATATGTACCTTTTTGGTAATAATAGTTTTTTTTATTTTACTAGTAAAGGCTAATCTAAATATGTGACAAAAAGAACAAGAGGGTTTACAAACCTGCACATTGCAGGATCGCAATCACGAACCAATGCTGGTGTCTTCCCCAAGCCTTTGCTTTAGTAGCAGTGTCATGATAAGCAGATCACACTCATACAAACATCGTCTCACATTTACACCAGCAAAGATGTGCAGAGAATAAACTGCCTAGAATATAGTCAACTGCTTCCCCCCTCTGCTCAGTCCTTAGTTGCAGTGTTAAAAGCTTCTGTTCATTTCCCCCACAACCCCCCTCCTCCACTCCCACATCAGCCTCTATGTCAGCTGCAGCACTAAGAGGAGTAGTATTGCTGCTGCCTGGAAATAAAGAGCACAGTCAAGACAGGGGAGACATGAACGGCAGCTTTCCGTACTACAGCAGCACTGGCTACCTGGCTGCACTGGAAACTTGTGGGGAGGATCTTTGAAGCTACCTGGAAGTTGGGGTACCCAAGTGATCACACCAATTGCAATCTACTAAGGCAATGAACCATCTACTACTGGAAAACTCTGCAGAAAATCAGCACCTTCACACATGCTTCCTTACAAGTTTTGCTTCCTTGGAGTGCTTCAGCAATAGCAACTTTCATGGTTTTGAAGGTTACAGGAGCCTCACAGTAGTGTCTCCAGGACCACTTGAATGAGGAATCACAGGGGGGCATCAGACTAACAAGTGATTTTGAATACACACAGGATATTTAGAGCTGCAACCTAATTTGTGAATGTAGCAATGGATGTCTCCTGTGCCTGAGAATGACTTGTACCAAGACATATAAGGTGATTATTAATATCTCTATTAGTTGTACATCTAAACGAGCAATACTCACAGAATTATGTAGACAGTAAAGAAAATGCTATATTTTAAGTACTAAAGTAGATGGAATAAAATTGAATATTTTTCTCTATCCATTAATATTGGGTGTACGGACATTTGAAATACTCTATGGATACTCAGTGGAACCTGATGTGAAAGCACAAGGAATCAGGCATAGTAGATTAGGGTATTTTATGAGCCATGCCTTTTTAATGTTTCTTGCAAGGTTCATACAGCTCCCTGGTGATTGTTTTTTATTGTATTTTTGCATATCTTTATGAAACTTTAGGATTTTTGAGCCATTATACTGCACAGCATAATAAGCACAAATCATATTTGTATTTTGGCTACCTGATCCAGCTGATGAAGACTTTCACTATCATCAGGGATTTTCCACTTTTCAGCCATTTCATAACGAGGGGCCATACATGTATCCAGCTCCCTGTAGCTTTGATGTAGTTTTGCAACCTCCCTGGAGGTTTCCTATATGCTTTAAACTGGCAGATTGTTCTTACTCCAGTGATGGATACACAAACCCAGTGCCAACCAGCTGCTGACAATTTGAATGTCTCTCAAACCAATTACTCTTATGATGGTACAAGTTGCATTGCAGGTCTGAACGGCTATGATCAAGAGTCTGGCTTGTCCTTCTGGAGCATAATCCTCACCATTATCTTGGCTATCATTACTCTTGCCACTTTATTGTCCAATGCATTTGTAATTGCAACAGTGTATCAGACCAGAAAATTGCACACGCCTGCCAACTATCTCATAGCTTCATTGGCATTCACGGACCTTTTAGTGTCTATTCTTGTCTTGCCAATCAGCACCTTGTATACTGTAACTGGTAAATGGACTTTGGGGCAGATTATTTGTGATATGTGGCTGTCATCAGATATCACTTGTTGCACTGCATCTATTCTTCATTTATGTGTCATAGCACTGGATAGATACTGGGCAATCACTGATGCTGTTGAATACTCAAAGAAAAGGACTCCAAAAAGGGCGGTTATAATGATAGCACTTGTGTGGGTCTTCTCAATATCAATTTCAATGCCCCCACTTTTTTGGCGTCAGTCAAAGGTAGAAGAGCTCACCTCGTGTGCTGTCAATACAGATCATGTTTTATATACTGTTTACTCCACTGTTGGGGCATTTTATTTACCGACATTACTACTAATTGCCCTTTACGGCAGAATCTATGTAGAAGCCAGGTCTAGAATTCTGAAACAATCTCCGAAGAGCACAGGCAAAAGATTGACGAGGGCTCATCTAATTACTGACTCCCCAGGATCATCTTCTGTGTCCTCAACCAACTCAAGGGCTGCAGATGTCTCAAGTGACACAAGTTCTCCAGTATACTTGAATCAGGTCAAAGTTAAAGTATCAGATGCATTACTAGAGAAGAAGAAAATAATGGCTGCCAGGGAGAGGAAGGCTACCAAGACTTTGGGAATCATACTTGGGGCTTACATCGTTTGTTGGTTACCATTTTTCATTATTTCATTGGTTATGCCCATTTGCCAAGACGCTTGCTGGTTCCATCCTGCTATTTTTGACTTTTTCAACTGGCTTGGCTATCTCAATTCTTTAATAAATCCAATAATTTACACAATGTCAAATGAGGACTTCAAGCAAGCTTTTCACAAACTGATACATCGTTTTAGTTGCCCATCATGACTTTAGCTCCAATGTTCTTCTCGATGCTACATGAATGCACTTGCCTGGATCTGTTAGTACAGGTAAGCCCTCTTTGATGGCTACACATGGTAGAGATTGATATTGAATGTTGGAAAGGCTACTGTACAAGTGGTGTTAGGTTTGTTGTATTCCTGTATGACAGAACTCCACTTGAGTGGGATCAATCCTGGTCAGCCATTGATTTTGCATTTTCTCCTAACAGCCTTGATCAACTCTTTGTTAGATGTATTTGTGTCTGTACTGTTTATTGAACCAATCAGCAGATTTGTTCTTCAATTAATGAAGTTCAACATGAGTTAACGGATTTGCTGATGAAGCACCTTGAAAGTCAATACACAAATTGACATTGATATATCTGATTTAATCAGTGGGGTTATTAGGAAACTACATTGTGAATTGACAAAGAAGGTACAAGTACGTTTACATATCTAGTAGTGCAAGCAATCAATGGGTAATATTCATCTCTGTTGTGTTAAAGAGGTATTATATTCAATTATGGATACAAACAGACCTGCATTGCTTTCATTACCATTCATTAACCCCACACAACTTCTCATTATGCATCTGCAGCCTGTAGTCTTTGATGTAAACTGTATGTGATGTACCTTGTACTCTACAGCATAACCTCCAAAGGTTTTATTGCAGCTTTAAGTTTGTATAGGCTTATAGAGGGCTTTGTTTGCTGTGTTCTAAATTATCTATGCCTATGATATGATTATAATTTGCCACAACATTTATCATCTTGCTTATGCCACATTGTGATTGCTCATTTATTTACGCTCGTGTTTCTTTTATATAGATTTACAACCTTTTTTTAAGATTATGCATGCTCCACAATGAATTCCCATAGCAAATACATAGTACATAGATAGCGTAGTTATTATTATATATCCCATTTTGACATTTTATCAATAATTCTATGAATGTTTTCCTTTTGTCTGCAGAACCCAGTCGATATTGTAAAGAATCACTGCCTGAAACTCTCTATCCTGAGTTGTCAGACTCATGAATGCTGCTGAGCACAAACGTCAATACATACTGCCATCCTACTGTTCAGCTCTGCATATCACTGCTATGACTCTAGCAATGATGCTGCTTAAATATTCACTCATGTCAAAAGCAAAGAGTTCACCTTCAAATCAATGCTTACAATTAACACCTGGATTGGAAAATTAATGTAGACTAATATTGCTTTTGTTTTACTTATTTCTCATATTTTTATTTAATTCATATCATTGCCTTTTTTACTTGACTAGTCTGTGGAATTCCTTCCATGCACACTGTAGGGGAGTGCATAGTTGTTCCGTTTTAATGTCAGTAGTTCTTAATATGTCAATGCGTATGCTTGTAATTTTTATTATGCAGAGAAAACCATATGATTTTTAAAGAAATGCTTTAAAGATGTGTCACAGTGTGCAGGTGGCCCATTCATCTCAGCTTTGTTGGTAAATGTGGTGTGCAGGAGTGTGCAAAAGCTACCTTGATGTTTATCCATTTATCAATCTGAATCTCAGAGTGATCATAAATTCTTAGAACTTTTTGTCGGAAATTACTGTATGTATAAATGTTTCATCTATTTGATAGATATGTCATTGAAACATACGCCCTTCAAATGTTTGACATGACAAAAGTATTCTAATGCCAGAAAAAAATGCACCGTATTAATGATTAAGCAATGGTTGATGCACACCCCTACTACATCAAGCACAGAGAATGTATTTTTTTTTCTTAAGAAATAAGCCTACCTATAATGTATTTATTGTACACTGTCCAAAAAAAAATCAAATGGCTTTATATTTCCAAAAAAAATAAGTCACACATGTGCAAAATAAATGACTAGAATTCTAAAGCAGATCAGTTTATTTTATTTTCATACTTGTCTTTTTTTTTACCATGGACAATGTGAAAAGGTCTGAAGCAACAAAGAAGCCATATATGACATTGATTAGAACTATTGTGTTATAACTATGTTACTTGTCTGGTTTCTTATTTTATAAGTACAAGTATGTTGAATGAGCAGCTATAGGTTCAGTTATTAAATATAATAAAATCAAAATATTTTTCTTCTTTTTAGCATAACTTTCTTCTCTCTTGGCCTCCCACTGGGGTTCACTCCTTGGTGAATTGCGTAAAAATGTCTTAAAATCCATAAATATCATTCTTCAGTTGAAAATATGTTCCCTCTGGTTTTAAGTGACAGTGATTAAGGATATCTTTATCAATCCACAATGCAGGCAGTTGTTTTGTAAGTCAAACCAATTTTCATACTAGTCCTCATCCAGATGGGTGTATTGTACCTGTGTTTAACTATGGGGTTCTACTGAGCTAAACTTATTCTTGGTGTTGTAAGTTTAGCTTAGTAGAGCTGTATTGTGTCCATGTGTTACATACAGCTAGCTAAAACACAGGTACAATTCACCCATCAGAATAAGGACTATGAAAATTGGTTTAGTTCACAAAACAACCACCTCTACAACTGCCTTTAACAGGGCTTGTGATGTCACGGGCAACACTTCAAGCTTAATGATGTCATAGGCTTGGAATTTGTACACTGAGCATTTTAAGCCATAAATTGTATATGTTAAAAACATAGATATATAAATTCTATCAGACTATTAAAAGAAATATGAGTCGTTATGTAGAATTTTCCTTATATTATACATATAACTCACCCCACATATTTAGCAATGATAAATATTCAAATCATTGCTAATTCATTTATGAATGTAGTATAAATGATTTCCAATTATGAAATGCATCTATAATTCATAGGACTCATATATTTCAAATTGGTTGAGTATTATAGCATACGTAATGATAATTAACTCACTTAACCTATGATATCTAGTTTAGGATATTAGCTTGGAATTGTGTAAAGTTAATATTTAGCTAATTATGTGTTAACTGCACATATTGATTATTTTACAGTGAAAATAACTGTAGCGCAAAACACATTTACATGCCAAATGCTGATGATTTTCGTTACTTTAGTGCTAAAAGTTTATAAATATGATATGATATTTAGACAGTTATGAATCCATTTAAACCCAAAATGTGAGCAGAAAAGGTTTGAAGCATCCTGAAATTGTGAGTTGGGTTAAAAATAAAGATGAGCGAGCACTCTCGTTTAAGTCATATCAAGTTACTGTTTACTCGCCCGAGCATCGTGCAGGGGGGCGGAGGAGGGGAGCGGAAAGGAGTGGGGGGAGAGTGAGAGAGATCTCTCTCTCTCTCACCCCTGCTCCACCCCACTGGCCCCTGCCACCCCCCGCATGCTGCTCGGGCGAGTACACAGTTACTCGATAAGACTGCTACTCGATCGAGTAGCAGCCTTAAACGAGCGTGCTCGCTCATCTCTAGTTGAAAACAATTTAAGAAATGACAAAAATAACATGACATATGAAGGGGAAGACAAGCAACCTTTGAACACATCACTTAAACTGTACTTAACCAGAGTTAGAATAGTAATTCCAAATTGGGCTGTGGATTGTAGAACCAAAGAGCACTTTCCATTTAGCATAGCCTGAGAGTAGGTGTCTTCGTTTAAGGAGTCGTTGTGTTAGACAAAATGTGTTATTCTTTGCTGGAAAGGATTGCATTTCAATCACTTACATCAGCGTGTGTTTTTGATATTGATGTTACAGTCTATTTCAAAGAAATGGGTCACACCTTAAAATTTAATTTAGTATTACATAAGTAGTTTTGACTTCATGTTCATTTCAGGTCATGATTGAGTGATGTTAAAGGGATGTAAAACACAATTATTAAGACTTGGGAGTCCATGATCCCACATCCTCAACTAATTCTTATTACCAACCAGCTAAGGTAATCCTTGACAAATATGAGAATGCAGGTTTAAACAAAGACTTAGGGGGATATTTCTTAAGGCTTTGTGCCAATTTTCTGTTGTAAAAAAGGTGCAAAGTTTTGCACAGGGTCACTTTCACTAAAAATTTTGCGACTTTTTAGTCTTCTGTGCAGAACTCAACACTTTTTTTTTAAGTGGGTGGGTTGTCGAAAGGGGATTTGGCAGCCCTGAACTGATAAGTTTGTGTAGAATCTATGCCACATATATATGCCAGAAATGTATGACGTATTGGAACCAGGCATACATTTCTTTCAAGGCACACAGAGCTGCCGGGGTTGCACTGAATACACGAAGAGGCATGCACCTCTTCATGTATTAAGCACACCATGCACTAGAGAAAACTATAATATGCCTGGTGTAGGAAATTCCAGGCTTAGTAAGTTTTCCCCTAGTTTACAAATGTTTCTCTTCACTGGGATAGGTGTAATGTTATGTTCTAAATAATGTTTTCGTATATAGGTACAGTATTAAGATTAGTAATTATAGCAAAATGTTCCTAGAGTATTCCTTAAAGAGAATTTGTTGTCACGAACATGCTGTCCATATTTCCATACTTTATTCATTTAAACTTTTGCTCATTCTGTGCTTAACAGTCCAATGGGTGGTCCTATCAGTGATTGACAGCTTTCTGTGTATAACAACATACAGAGAAGGCTGTTAATCACTGATAGCTCTGCCCATTGGACTGTTAAGATTAGAATGAGCAAAAGTTTAAATGAATAAAATACGAGTTCTCCTGAATCTTTCCCCATAAAACTACATATTAATCTACTCAGCTCCTCCTGCTCTATAACTTGATGCCTGTAGTTTGGACAGCTTGTTCGAGCTTACAGATTCCCTTTAAAGCAAGGGCCAGACTAGTGATTCTCACTGAACAATGAACAATGCTGAACTCATTCTTCCATACCTACCACAAAAGAAACTTGGTTTAGAAGTGGGTAGTGCATCCTAAAACTCTGGCCAGGCTCTAGTTTCTGGCTGAGATTTGTTGACTGTTTTTCTTGGTATCAATGAGACGGCTGCAATTAGTTTTCCGTTTACTGCCTCGGTCTACTGTTAACATGACAACAGCTTGCTGCTGTGTTCATTGGAACCATTGACAAAGTTCTGGGGAACAAGAGGGTTCCAATGATCCCTGGTTGGTAAATGCTGGTCTCACCATTCTCTTCAAAATTACACCCTGCCATTACTACGTTGCTTACTTTGCTGTGCATATGTTTATTCTTTCTCTATAGCTACCCAATAACAAAATCTCTGGAACAGGGATTAATCTACCAAACTTTTTCAACTTACACTTAGTGGCTGGTTTATTAGGACCAGTAGGACATTATATATAAAGTGGTTTTTATACAGATATTGTTGACATCAGACCACTGAAAGGTATCAGAAGGAAATATAAAGACCGTATCGGACTTCCCATTCAGACTTATTGACACTGCCTTAGGACCTACACTAATTATTGGAGACTCACAGTCCTCAACCTAAAAATGGCACCATATATATTTTTTGGGGACTGGAGCCTTGTTTTTCTTAAAGCAAAACTGGAAGCCTATTTTTGCTGCCTTATCTGAGGGCAGCATGCTGTAAGTTAGTGACAAAGACAGGTGTCTTGCTTTGTTAGATACCCTACTTTTAATACAATCAGAATTTCTGTGCAGCAGCAATAATACAGCTCCTAGTTTTTTTCTATGCTGTGCTCACACTGTGTAGACTGTGATATTCCTGAGCTATGGCTGCTCCCCATCACAGATTGACATACACAGTATAGGAAGACAGCTGGTAATCATCTATATTCTTCCATTTAAATGTTTCAGTTCATCAGTATTTCTGGGATGCCTTTTGTGCACAGCTCTCTTCAGGTCATGAAGTAGATTTACTTGTGTTTTAGGTCATTTTCTTTTGGTATCACCCAGCATCTTTTCAGCTTGAGGTCACCGATGCTGCCCTTACGTTCTCCTAAAAAATGCTTTTTACACCTTAAAACTCATTGTTCTCCTAATGATTGTAAGGTGAAGGTGTCTAGACCCTGAGGCAGCAGGGCAGTCGCAAACTATGATATTCCCTCCACCATGCTTCATAGTTGGAATAAGATTTTGGTGTTGGTGTACAGTACTCTTTTTCCTCCTGGCACAGTGTTATGCAATTGTGCTGTAAAGTTCGACTTTTTCCTCATTCGTCCACAGAGCATTTTCCTAGAAGCATTGTGGAAAATCTAGGTGGTCTCACGCAAACTTGAGATGGGCCATAATGTTTTTTTTTTGTGCAGCAGCTTACTGTTTTTCTAATAGTGGGCCCATGCTCAGAGGTTTTTGCAGTTTCTAGTCTTCTATAGGCTATTTTGCTGTCACCTTTGGGTTTTTCTATCTCATTTCTATTAGGTTTTACTGTTAAGCATATGGAGTGATCTTAACAGGTCACCCACTCCAAGGGAGAGTAGCAACAATCCTGGATTTTCTCTATTTATAGAAAATTTGTTTAGCTGTGGATTGATGTACTGTCAGTGTTGGACTGGGGTACACAGGGCTCACTATTGGAATTGATTCTAAGGGCTCACCTTCCATCTATACAATAATAATGCATGTTCAGCTAATTCCAAAGGGTTTACCTACTTTTGCTTGCAACTGTATATGTACTAAACATTATGTAATACATATACATACTATAAAATTCTCACTAAAATTACATATTACAATTTCCTGAACCTAAATGCTATCAAATTATGGAGTGCCAACAGATCACTGACTCAGTCATGGGGTTTCACTGGTCAGTGGTTGGGGGACATGATAGTGGTAACTAGGCATAAAAGGGAAGATCACTGATCTTACTCCACAGGGGTGATTTGTTTGTATGTGGATAACATATCGCTCATCACAAATATGTCACAGGGATGACATGTACTACCGCATCTAAGCTGAGTGGTGGTACAGCTGTGCATCTTAAAAACTCCCTTACTCAGGGAATATCTATTCCCATCATATGGATCATGAAGGCAAGCTAGAAAATAGTGAGAAAGAGGGCATAGGGAGCAGTCTGCATGAAAGATTCAATCGTGGCATTTGAAAGCACACATGTGCATTTATGCCATCACCGCACCATAAAAATACAGCAATTTCCATTACTTTTTTCCCAATAATACCATCATTTTATATCTCAGAGCCAGAAGGGGTAATGCTGGGATTTGTAATGGTTGGGCACTAGAGATGAGCGAGAATACTCGCTAAGGGCAATTACTCGAGTGAGCATTGCCCTTAGCGAGTACCTGCCTGCTCAGAAGAAAAGATTCGGTTGCCGGCAGTGGGCGGGCAGCGGCGGGGAAAAGCGCGGGGGAGGGGGGACGGAGGGGAGATCTCTCTCTCCCCCTCGCTCCCTCCTACTCACTCCTGCAACTTCCCTGCGCCGGCACCCGAATCTTTTCTTCCGATCGGGCAGGTACTCGTTAAGGGCAATGCTCGCTCGAGTAATTGCACTTAGCGAGTATGCTCGCTCATCTCTATTGGGCATCCATTTTAATTATTTCAGGCACTGTAAAAAGGTGTACTGGTGGTTGAAAAAGGGGTATTCTGTTCTTAGGCATTTATGGTATTTACATAGGATGAGTAATAAATACCTGATGAGTGCAGGTCTCACTTTTAGCATCCTTACTAGCTATATACTTCAATGGAGAAGTGATTACACTTTTGTGAGGTCATATTTTCAGTGAAGTAGATCAAGATTGCAGCCTAAGTGAATTGGTTGATGGGAATCAGTGGACCCTCATTCTTCTGATAGGAGAGGATCCCAAAGGTGCTATTTATGGCATATAATGTGAATGGGAATACACATTTTATTCTGGGGAAAAAAATAACTCCCAGCAGGTCCTGAAGGTCTACAATTTTCTGCATGCGGGGAGTTCTAGCTCTCCATTGAGAGGATGACAGTAATTATTTACAGTTTTACTTTATTTAGCTAGTTCTGTGGAGTGAAGCTGGCAAGGACATTTTTTTTAAATAAAAAGGCTGCTGTCTAGCTAGACCATGCAAGCCTATTTTAAAGATCTAAGATGACAGAGCGAAAAATCGCAGTGTAGCCCCCACGGCACTGCTATGTAATGGCAGACAGTGCTATCACGTTGCGCCTCAGATGTTGTTGACCTGACGATTGCAAGAAATCCAAACTCAATGGTTTTCTTATAATTGTCCGGTTGTGGTAACTTACAAGCTACAATGTGACTACATTGACATTCACTCCATTCCACTTCGCAATTTCACAGAGCTACAGTGTGATCTTTGGAGGCTTGAGTCGCCAAAGTCGTTGTTTGGTCCTAGTCTGATCCCACTGTGACTATATGAATTAGTTGGATGAACAGCTGGGAAAACATCCTCACAGAGCAATGAGCAGCAAGAAGCTGCAACAGGATAGGCTGGTCTGATGGCGAGTTGGGGCAGAATTCCATTTCCAAAACTTCTTAGTGGCGCCAGCCCCAAACAGCACTACACGCAGTATTGGCAATGAAAGTATACTGTCCTAACTGTAACCATCATTATCATCTCTCTAAACCGCCGCTTTCCACAGGCGCTAAAATGGCATGAATCTGTGCGTTGCATGGCGCACAAATAGAATTCATCCGCTCTTTTGAATGGGGTCATACATATGAGCAATGTTTCCCTGTATGGCACTGCGAGGTGATGTTATGTAGAAAACAAATCATGTTCTATCATGCTGCGTGCACTCGCATTCCACCGCGCATTGTTTTCAACGTGATGGACAGGCCTGATGATGAGCTTGGGCAGAATTCCATTTCCAAAACCCCTTAGTGGCACCAGGCCCACGCAACACTACACACAGTATTAGCAGTATCGCACCATGTGATAGATGCATGCAATGAAATGTCTCCCATTGAAAACAATGGAAGAAATTCTGTGAACCTCCGCCGTGGCTGTCAGCCGCGCTGGAGGATCACTACATCCCCAAAGTGATGCATCCTTGGGAATTTCACATGGATGGCGAGCATGATATAGGGATGGGATTCACGGCCCCATATCACACTCGCCCATGTGAACTTAGCCTCAGTCTTGATGTAGTGCTGAGGTGGCAGACACGGCAACAGCAGCTGACGTTCACTCGCTGGCATCCCATAATAACTGCAAGATTCAGGGATGCGGCTAGCCTTTCTGCTGACGGGGGCGCATTGACCCACAGAAATAAGAAATAATATGTATCCCAAAGTGGTGACATTTGTCCCACAAAACATAAGCCCTCATGGCTGTTTTAGCAAAAAGTAATATTAAAAAGTTATGTCTCTTTCAATACAACAATTTTAAAATGATGGCAATAGCTTGGTCATTAAGGTGAAAAATAGGCGGTCACCAAAGGATTAAAGTTGTCGTCCGGTTGTTAAATAAAAAAGCAGGAAATTTTCTGAAATAAAAAAAACCTACTTACTACTGTATGGTGATGTCAGTAAGTACAACACATGACGGCTGAGGGCAATGATTGACTGCAGTGCTCATGTGCTGTTACAGCACATCATTGCTGGCTGTCTGTAAGCAGTGGCTAAACGGGGGCCACAAGAGCATCTGGGCTGGATCGGAACCTGATTAAAGAGGAATGTAGTGCTTTGTCTTTTTTTTAAATTCTAAGACGCTCTGCTTTTTTTAAACTACTGGCCAAACTCTTTAAGAGAAGTATGCTACAGGTTTCAGAGATACTGAAAAGGTAGTGAAATGGTTAATGATTGCACCCCTGGGGATTTGGCCAATGAAGAGTGCATCCCAAGTGGTCTAATGCAGGAAAGGGTTTAATAGGCTGATCTCTGGTGATCTAGAACAGAGAAAGGGTTAATGGGCATATTCATAGGCATCCGTATAGGATAGTTAGTGGCTAATGTGGTATATCTTTGGTGATCTAGGTGAGGAAAATCCTAACTGGACCGATGAAACAAGCCTCAGCAAGCTACACCCCTGAGAGACCTACAATTCCCAACATGTCCAGTCCATTATGGGTTATCAGAGGAAATTACAAATGCAGCCAATCGTACCCTTTATGATAACTTTTTGTACCACAGTTTGTTTACTGTTTCAATAATTTTACAAAGGCTTTTGTTGTGATAAGATCAGAGACAAGGTAAATTCTGCTACATCTGTGCAGCCAGAGAATATTAGTAGGGAGAACTACAAATTCCAGAAGGAATCCATCAAGTCACTTTCTTATCCTCCTTACGAGGCTCCTCCCCTCTCATGTCACATGATGATCATAATATAGGTTTTTTACCACCACTTTTACTGACTGAGCAGATGGCTCACAATGGACACACATTTGCCAGAATTGTCAGATGAGCAGTTTGACCATTGATAAAGGGGGTCACATAGAAGTCTGTAACAGAGGGAGGAAATGACCATCTGTATGTAGCGGGAAGTGGCCTGATTCTATTTAGCTATGTTTTATTCTAGTGCACTTAACCCCCAACAGTTTTGGTTCTGTAGGAAAAGGGCATTCCAGTTTTGTATGAACAGAGCTTGTTCTACTTCAAACGGCTGTAGCTCAGGTTTTGTCATGGGCTACCGACTTGCTTTTTGGGGTCATTTTAAGGAATATTTCACATGGGCCGAAAGTTGATGCTGCCAAATCCTTAGCTACAGAATTCCCCTACAAAATCCACAGGTCTAGCTGCGGATTTTGACGCAGAATTGCAGTCAGCTTTTAAGGTATTTTCAACTCCACATCAAAATCTGCAGGTAGCTTGTGGATTTTGGTGTAAAATTTACCGTGACTTGTGGTGTGTTGTGCAGCCTATTCTGTCCAGTGTGAAAGGTCCCTAAAGCTAATCTTCTTGACTTTAAAATGACATTAAGATTTATTCGCTCGGGCATATATATGCTCCGTATTATGCAGGTAATGCAGATTGCTGAATCCCCATTCATTTGCATTGACGTATTTAGACTTGCATTTTCTACATGCATTTACTTGTTAAAAAAAACACAACATGTCCTATTACCTGTGGCCAAGCCCATCTCTAGACACGGACACAACATAGAACATATGAAAGTCACATTATAAGAAGGAAATTTCAAATCACAAAGCCATAGGAGAATTTGGGAGTACAAATTTATAACAACTTTTGACAATTCAAACAGAGGCCTAAATTCTTCAAAATGATTCATTTGTGACTGGGAAGTATGATAAATCTATAGCACAGATAACACTCTGGCGTGGTAACCCCCTAACACTAATTCAGGGACCATAAAACCTTCATATCTTTATCAGTGGACTATTTAAGTATTTATTTATTTCTCTACTCATCCTGTTGTGGTATTGTTTTAAGTGCAAATTAATCACATCCATGTCTGTGCCTTGTCATAAGTATGTGTGTATATATATGCATGCCTCTTCGGATCTATTTCATTATGCCTGAGGAAGGATCCTGAGAGGTTCGAAAGCTTGCTATAACATCATGTATTTTTGTTAGCCATTAAAAGGTATCATATATACAAGATTACTTGGTTTCTCTTGCTGGGAACAATCACTTTCTATTACAGACTGAAATGGCCCACTGAAGTCAATGGTAATGCGTAAATACGCAGTGAATACTCATTATGAATGCGTATTTACTGTGTATTTAAGCATGAAATCAATGGACCTTCTTGGGCTTTTTTATTTTGGACACATGAAAAACACTGTTAATAAGCACACCAGAAATAACAGCAAGTAGGGACAGATACATAGGGAATACACAGTCTATTTAGGTCTGTGAAAACGCTACATATTCACAGATTGAAAACTGCATACTTCTATGTGAATGAACACTAAAAGCATGTCAGTAGCACTTACAGAACCGGAGCTACAGCTGCTTAAATTTGGGTTGGGAATACTAAATTTACAGCTGACACTTTCCAGTCATCTGCAAAGCACTGGAGAGAATCAGGCAACGTAGAAGAGATCTGCAATTCTCCTGCCTGTCCTGCTGTCTCACGGGAGGGGTGACATGGACGTTTCTTCATGTTAGCACCTCTATGCCCCATCAATCATAGGATATATTTGCTTTCTGTCACATATGCACTCTTTTTTCCCACAAAAAGAGTGAAAATATAAAAACGTGCTCATCTGATCACTCCTTTACACCGTTTAACCCTGCAGATGCTGCAGTCATTGCTGGCCATAGCATCTAAACATTTTTACAGAAAGTTTTAAATCTTTTTTTTTACCTTAAGGCTTTAAATATTGGAAAATAAAATAAAAAGAACCACACATAATTGGTATCACCACATTCGTAATACATCATAAAATATTACATTAGTTATCCAGCACAGCACATTCTGAAAAAAATGTGCTACAAAAGGAAATGCTAAAAAAGTTGATTTCTGTTCATCTTGATTCCAAAAACAGGAACAAAAAGTTATCTAAAAAGTAGTACATTAGAGATGATCGGGTGCTCGTTACTCGGGACGAAATTATCGCGATGCTCGAGGGTTCGTTTCGAGTAACGAACCCCATTGAAGTCAATGGGCGACCCGAGCATTTTTTTATATCGCCGATGCTCGCTAAGGTTTTCATTTGTGAAAATCTGGGCAATTCAAGAAAGTGATGGGAACGACACAGCAACAGATAGGGCAGGCGAGGGGCTACATGTTGGGCTGCATCTCAAGTTCCCAGGTCCCACTATTAAGCCACAATAGCGGCAAGAGTGGGCCCCCCCCCCCAACAACTTTTACTTCTGAAAAGCCCTCATTAGCAATGCATACCTTAGCTAAGCACCACACTACCTCCAACAAAGCACAATCACTGCCTGCATGACTCTCCGCTGCCACTTCACCTGGGTTACATGCTGCCCAACCCCGCCGTACGACCCAGTGTCCACAGCGCACACCAAATTGCCCCTGCCCAGCCTTCAGCTGCACTCATGCCACACCACACTCATGTCTATTTATAAGTGCATCTGCCATGAGGAGGAACCGCAGGCACACACTGCAGAGGGTTGGCACGGCTAGGCAGCGACCCTTTTTGAAAGGGGCGGGGCGATAGCCCACAATGCTGTACAGAAGCAATGAGAAATATAATCCTGTGCCACCGCCATCAGGAGCTGCACACGTGGGCATAGCAATGGGGAACCTATGTGCCACACACTATTCATTCTGTCAAGGTGTCTGCATGCCCCAGTCAGACCGCGGTTTTTTATAAATAGTCACAGGCAGGTACAACTCCGCAATGGGAATTCCGTGTGCACCCACAGCATGGGTGGCTCCCTGGAACCCACCGGCTGTACATAAATGTATCCCATTGCAGTGCCCATCACAGCTGAGGTAACGTCCGATTAAATGCAGGTGGGCTTCGGCCCACACTGCATGCCCCAGTCAGACTGGGGTTCTTTAGAAGTGGACACATGCAGTTACAACTCCCTGTGGACCCACAGCATGGGTGGGTGCCAGGAAGCCACCGGCGGTACATAAATATATCCCATTGCATTGCCCATCAAAGCTGATGTAACGTCAGCTTTAATGCAGGTGGGCAAAAAATTAATTGGATTACACTGTAGGCGAGGGCCCCAAAAAATTGGTGTACCAACAGTACTAATGTACGTCAGAAAAATTGCCCATGCCCAACCAAGAGGGCAGGTGAAACCCATTAATCGCTTTGGTTAATGTGGCTTAATTGGTAACTAGGCCTGGAGGCAGCCCAGTTAAAATAAAAATTGGTTCAGGTGAAAGTTTCAACACTTTAATGAGCATTGAAACGTATAAAAATTGTTTAGAAAAATTATATGACTGAGCCTTGTGGGCCTAAGAAAAATTGCCCGTTCGGCGTGATTACGTGAGGTTTCAGGAGGAGGAGCAGGAGGAGGAGGATGAATAGAATACACAGATTGATGAAGCAAAAAGGTCCCCGTTTTTGATGGTGATAGAGAACGATGCTTCCATCCGTGGGTGCAGCCTACATATTGCTTAGGTATCGCTGCTGTCCGCTGGTGGAGAAGAGAAGTCTGGGGAAATCCAGGCTTTGTTCATTTTGATGAGTGTAAGCCTGTCGGCACTGTCGGTTGACAGGCGGGTGCGCTTATCTGTGATGATTCCCCCAGCCGCACTAAACACCCTCTCTGACAAGACGCTAGCCGCAGGACAAGAAAGCACCTCCAGGGCATACAGCGCGAGTTCAGGCCACGTGTCCAGCTTTGACACCCAGTAGTTGTAGGGGCAGAGGTGTCACCGAGGACGGTCGTGTGATCGGCTACGTACTCCCTCACCATCCTTTTACAGTGCTCCCGCTGACTCAGCCTTGACTGGGGAGTGGTGACACAGTCTTGCTGGGGAGCCATAAAGCTGGCAAAGGCCTTGGAGAATGTTCCTCTGCCTGCGCTGTACATGCTACCTGATCTCTGTGCCTCCCCTGCTACCTGGCCCTCGGAACTGCACCTTCTGCCACTAGCGCTGTCGGATGGGAATGTTACCATCAGTTTGTCCGCCAGGGTCCTGTGGTATAGCATCACTCTCGAACCCTTTTCCTCTTCGGGTATGAGAGTGGAAAGGTTCTCCTTATACCGTGGTTCGAGCAGTGTGTACACCCAGTAATCCGTAGTGGCCAGAATGCGTGTATCGCGAGGGTCTCGAGAAAGGCATCCTAACATGAAGTCAGCCATGTGTGCCAGGGTACCTGTATGCAACACATGGCTGTCCTCACTAGGAAGATCACTTTCAGGATCCTCCTCCTCCTCCGGCCATACACGCTGAAAGGATGACAGGCAAGCAGCATGGGTACCCTCAGCAGTGGGCCAAGCTGTCTCTTCCCCCTCCTCCTCATGCTCCTCCCCCTCCTCCTCAACGCGCTGAGATATAGACATGAGGGTGCTCTGACTATCCAGCGACATACTGTCTTCCCCCGCCTCCGTTTCCAAGCGCAAAGCATCTGCCTTTATGCTTTGCAGGGAACTTCTCAAGAGGCATAGCAGAGGAATGGTGATGCTAATGATTGCAGCATCCCCGCTCACCATCTGGGTAGACTCCTCAAAGTTTCCAAGGACCTGGCAGATGGCTACCAACCAGGCCCACTCTTCTGTAAAGAATTGAGGAGGCTGACTCCCACTACGCCGCCCATGTTGGAGTTGGTATTCCACTATAGCTCTACGCTGCTCATAGAGTCTGGCCAACATGTGGAGTGTAGAGTTTCACCGTGTGGGCACGTCGCACAGCAGTCGGTGCACTGGCAGATTAAACCGATGTTGCAGGGTCCGCAGGGTGGCAGCGTCCGTCTTGGACTTGCGGAAATGTGCGCTGATCCGGCGCACCTTTCCGAGCAGGTCTGACAAGTGTGGTAGCTTTTCAGAAAGCGCTGAACCACCAAATTAAAGACATGGGCCAGGCATGGCACGTGCGTGAGGCTGCCAAGCTGCAGAGCTGCCACCAGCTTACGGCCGTTGTCACACACGACCATGCCCGGTTGGAGGCTCAGTGGCGAAAGCCAGCGGTCGGTCTGCTCTGTCAGACCCTGTAGCAGTTCGTGGGCCGTGTGCCTCTTCTCTCCTAAGCTGAGTGGTTGATAAAGTTGATAAAGTAGTTGATATATACTTGATAAAGATCATGTTAGATCGAAACGTCGTATGGTGACTGGAGGAATAAAGATTTTGTGATTGCATCGTTTCCTGCTGCCACGGCTATTTTTTCTCTTAATAGCGAGACAGAGGTTGCGTAGGAGGAGGAGGAGGGTGGTTTAGTGGAGGAAGCATACACCGCCGCAGATACCACCACCGAGCTGGGGCACGCAATTCGGGGGGTGGGTAGGACGTGAGCGGTCCCAGGCTCTGACTCTGTCCCAGCCTCCACTAAATTCACCCAATGTGCCGTCAGGGAGATATAGTGGCCCTGCCCGCCTGTGCTTGTCCACCTGTCCGTTGTTAAGTGGACCTTGGCAGTAACCGCGTTGGTGAGGGCGCGTACAATGTTGCTGGAGACGTGGTCGTGCAGGGCTGGGACGGCACATCGGGAAAAGTAGTGGCGACTGGGAACCGAGTAACGCGGGGCCGCCGCCGCCATCATGCTTTTGAAAGCCTCCGTTTCCACAAGCCTATACGGCAGCATCTCCAGGCTGATCAATGTGCACGTTTAACGCTTGAGCGTGCGGGTGCGTGGCGGTGTACTTGCGCTTGCACTCAAACAGTTGCGCTAGCGACGTCTGGACGCTGCGCTGAGAAACATTGCTGGATGGGGCCGAGGACAGCGGAGGTGAGGGTGTGGGTGCAGGCCGGTAGGCACTCGTGCCTGTGTCCTCAGAGGGGGGTTGGATCTCAGTGGCAGGTTGGGGCACAGGGGGAGAGGCAGTGGTGCAAACCGGAGGCGCTGAACGGCCTTCGTCCCACCTTGTGGGGTGCTTGGCCATCATATGCCTGCGCATGCTGCTGGTGGTGGCTCCCCAGCTTATCTTGGCGTGACAAAGGTTGCACACCACTGTTCGTCAGTCGTCAGGCGTCTGTGTGAAAAACTGCCACACGTTAGAGCACCTTGGCCTCTGCAGGGTGGCATGGCACGAGGGGGCGCTTTGGGAAACAGTTGGTGGATTATTCGGTCTGGCCCTGCCTCTACCCCTGGCCACCGCACTGGCTCGGCCTGTGCCCACACCCTGACTTGGGCCTCCGCGTCCTCGCCCGCGTCCACGTCCTCTAGTCCTACCCCTACCCCTCAGCATGCTGTATTACCAGTAGTGCAGAAACAGAACGCTGTAATTAAATGTGCCGCTTATTGGCCTGTGGTTGGAGGCTGACTTCGCTTACGGAACGCACAGCAGAGCCAGGAAAGAATTTTGCGCAAGCCTGCTGTAACACTTAGCTGGCTGCGTATGAATTAGGACAACTACCCCCAGCAGAGACCCTGTAGACTGAGGACGGTCACAGGCAGCCCAAATAGATTTTTTTTCCCAAATGTTTTTGGAAAGGCCCACTGCCTATATACACTAAATATGTCTTCTGTCCCTGCCTCACCACTACTGGCCCTGGACAATGTAAAATTACTGCAGACTGTTTCACTGTGGACAGGAATACAGCGGTGATGTAACAGGCAACATAGAATTCATGAATGGGTGTGAGTGAGAGCTGCCCCTGATTGGTCCCTGCACTGAGCCAATCAGAGGCTTCTCTCACTCACACCCATTCATGAATTCATGAATGGGTATGAGTGAGAGCTGCCACTGATTGGTCCCTGCGCTGAGCCAATTAGAGGCAGCTCTCACTCACACCCATTCATGAATTCATGAATGGGTGTGAGTGAGGGCTGCCTCTGATTGGTCAGGCTGTGACCAATCAGAGGCAGCTCATTCAGCAGGCGGGGATTTTAAATCCCCGGCTCCTGAATACTAGAGAGAGCAGTTCAGGAGAACTGCCGGCGGCCGCGGCTGAACTCCGTCTGCCGGGACAAGGTGAGTATATATATTTTTTTTATTTTTACACGTTTCTGGATGAATTGCAGGGAAGGGCTTATATATTTAAGCCCTTCCCGACAATTCATCCCACGCTTGCCGGCAGCCCATTGCTTTCAATGGAGCCGGCTGTATTGCCGGCTCCATTGAATTCAATGGGCAAACATCGTTCTTCTCTGCCACAGCTGTAACAGAAGAATGATTTGTCTACTATATGTTCTCAATGGAGTCGGCGCTTCTGCCGCCGGCCCCATTGAGCGCATATAGAGAAGAGAACAGGAATTGCAGATCGCAGATAGGTGCGATCTGCGATTTATGTTCTATAATTTATCGGACGAGCGCATAAAAAGCGCTCAGGTGTCCAATACCATTGCAAAGCAATGGTTTTATAAAATCGCCGGACGCATGCGCAAATCGCGCGAAAAAAACCGCCCGTCTGACTAAGCCCTTAGAGTACAATGAATTAAAGCTATCTAAAATAACCACAATTGTTAGAAATTACTGCTCAAGTATTTGTACATTTTGGTGTTTCATAATGGAGCCCCCCTTCCCTACCAGAGGAACATGCAGATAGGGCTACCCCTCAGGAATATGTCTGATGGGGCAGTCCAAGCTCTCTCTGCTTTCCAACCAGGAATGTGGCTCAGCAGTGTCTGTGCTCTCTCTCCCTCCACCCTTAGAAATGTGGCATGGGGCATGTAGGAACTTCGGAAGAACATCAGTGTAGTACTGTTTGTACTGACACTATTTCACTCCCGACTAGATCTCACAGCAGGGTCTTCCTCCATGGTATTTGCAGCAGGCTCTGGTCATCGAGCAACAGAGCAGACAAAAGCCTCATGACCTCCAGCGCCTAGTGGCAAATACAGCCATGATGTTACTTGCCAGATGTAACCTGTGGAATGCTTTTCAAAATGCACCATGCTCTTGTTTTCCCATGAAATTGTCTATAGAAGGAAAATGACTGAAAAAAAACATATGTAAAAATGTGTCAACAAAACAACATCAAAAACATAAACCAAAAATAAAATAACCAAATTTGATGGCATTTTTACAAGCAGAAATAACTGCCTCAAAGAGTGTTTGTAAAAGAAGCCTTATACTAGTACTTTTAGTATCAGCATGTCAGCTGAATAATAACATTCTATAGTCAGTTGACAGCTGTGAAACACACAGAGGGAATGTGTAAAGTAACATTTTCTGCACAGGATGTAAAGAGGACAGAAAAGCACTATTGTGACTAGTTTAACACATAATTATATCACATGTCACCTCTTCATACACAGTAGTCACTTTAATCACTCTCAGAAGTTGTTCTTTATGTTAACTGATATGATCTGGCAGAATATCAACGCTTACATACTGCATGTTATTAGTATTTCAACCCCTTAATGACTTATAATGGATCTACCCATTATCGGCTGCAAGGGGTTGTACGAAATCGTCTCGGGATCTGGAGCCTACACCGAGAGTTTCTCGGTTTGTACCCTTTAACGCCACCAGTCAGTCTACACCGGACCCACACCGTTACCACAGAAACAGTCGTAAATATATGGCTGCTGATGCAACTGAGACAGAACTATGATGATGCAGAGCCTTAGGCATCTCTCACACAGGTGTTTTTGTACAGCGTTTAGCGCCGCGCTAAACGCTTACAAGGCTCCCATTCATTTCAATGAGGCTTTTCACACAAGGCTGAAAACGCTGCGTTTTGAAAGCGTTGCATGTTCTATCTTTGGGCGTTTTTAGTTGTGTGTCTCCCATTGAAATGAATGAGCAGCGTTTTCAGCGTTGAAAAACGCAACGTTTTTGCAAACGCCATGTGTGAGAGAGGCCTGAGCATGTAGACAAGGACGTAGCCCTAGAACAGAGCCAGAATTAGGGCACGCAGTAAACTTTCAAAATGTAAAACAGTCCAAGGCTTAGGGCTGACAGCAGACAAGCAGAGCATAGTCAAATAATGAACCAAGGCCAAGATTAGAGAGGTCAGGAAAGCTGGGTGATTTGGGCATGGATCAAATAACAGGAGATCAAACAGACACAAATTTTCACCTTCCCACAGCATGAAAACTGATTGTTCAGGCACCTACTAGCAGGGGAGGGTACCTTAAATAGCCAGAGGCATGATGGATGGGTTGAAGATTAGAAAGCTGAGCACATGTGCTGGTCCTTTAAGAGACAGACTATCTGTGTATACAACCTGTGGAGACCTGGAAACCAACAGTGTCTGCCACAGACCACATGAAGGCTCCCATGTCTCTCATGTATTCTGCATATTGAGCTGCGCAGCTGGCCTTAATAGATTGCTGGTAAGAAGACAATATATTGCAATATGCAGTACTGAGGCATTGAACTGTATAATATAGGCAATTATAGTTTCCTGTAGGGACTAAAAAAGTATAAATAGGTTTAATAAATACTTTTTAAATATTAGAAAAAATATATGAAGTAAAAAAAAACGTTCCCCAGTTTTCACATAAAGAATATTCTTTTTAAAAATAACATAATCGGTATCAGACTATCCTTAAAAGTCTGAATTATCATAATATCATATTATTTATCCCACACAATGAGTACCATAAGAAAAAAAACTGCAATGGCAGAAGTACATTTTTTATAAACGTACTGACCTGCAAAAAAAAACATTATTGTCATTTCTAGTGCACCATGATCACCATAAAAGCAAGAACTTCGAAAAAATGCCCAATTAAATGATATCCCTAAACAATATAAATTGTCCTACAAGAAACAAACCTTCATATGGCTCTATCCAACTCAAAAAGAAAAAAGTTATAGCTCTTGGAATGTAGGGATGAAAAATAAGACAGAAAAACCCCAAAAGTGGATGTCTCTAAAGGGTTAACATTGTTGACTTGGAGAAACAGTGGCATCAATCACCTTTGTGTATTGCTCCTTAATACGTAGGCCCTTTTAGTGAATTCAATTTGGGGGTTCCCTGTGAGAACAGCAATATTTGTCCCTTTTCGGCCTCTTACCTACTTGCCTGAGTCGTGCCCAAGCTTCTTGGGCACAACTCGCATTGGCCACCACACTGTTACTTGTCTGTGTGCTATCCAGAGGCGTAACTTAAAGCTCCTGGGCCCCAATGCAAAACCTGTAACAGGGCCCCCAACTATAGTGCTTTATTCATAGTACTGGGCTCCCTATATGGAGATGAGAGGCCTTATGGGCCCCCTAAGGCTCCTGGGCCCAGGTGCAACCACATCCCCTGCATCCCCTGTAGTTACGCCCCTGGTGCTATCTAATACACAGAGTGCCCGCATCTGCACGTGATACAGACAAAAATAGGAATCCATGTCTGTGAAAAAAACTCTGTAGGGTGCGCTGCCTCTTTGAATATTATGGGTCTATATGTTGTTGGAGTGTCACATGTTGTTTTCACGTCTGACAAACAGAAAAAAAAACAATGTACAAAGTGAACCTACTCATAGATGTTTGCCTTGGATTCCAGCAGTCAACAAAACTCAGCCAAGCTGTAAAATTATAGACCTGCCACTACGCAAATCTTCTTCCCCAAAGGTAATATGGTTGGGAATAACTAAATTACACCTATATGTGATGGAACTGCGTAAATCTCCTTTCCCTTTATGAGCCAAAGTCAACTAAATTTGGTTACCCAAAGTCAAGGCTAACTGTAAAATGTGTTATTTTCCAATCACATAATAATGAACGAAAACACTGCAATAAATCATAAAAACTAGAAATGTGTAAAGTGCACATATGTCTTGAAGCCTCAGATGGAATACAGGAGGAAGAGATAAAAAGCAGATTTTGTTTTATACATACTTGCATTAGCCTGGGGAAATACATGTCCTCGTTTCTGATAATGATACAAAGAAAAATATTATAGTTCAAGAGCTCCGGATAAGATACCTGCTAATACCTCTGGAACGTGTAAAGTAGGCACTTTCTGAAGTTCTTTACCCACAGCAACTCACATTTCTTGTAGCATAGTTATTTGTTTTGTAAACTGAATTGGATTGGAGACAACTTTTTTCTAACACAACCGCTAACTTTTATAGGAACTCTATATATAATATGAATAGAAACAATAGCACTAAAACCAAGTATTTCAAACACAGAGGTAATATGAATTGTTCGTACTTTAGGAATTCCCCTGATGTGCCTGAGTTAATAATTTATCATACAACAACCCTTTTGATTGATATTGTATTTCAAGTTTAAAGGCTACTTCTACATTTGCAAGTCATTTTTCCAGTGCTGAAATGCACATAAATAAGGAATTAAGCAACTTTACTTTTATGCCTACAGCTTCTATGCCTTACCTTGTGTAATTTTATTGTGCAGTCATACTTGCTTCCATCAGTACTTCACTACTCGGGTGAAAAGTACTCAGGTGCGCTGTGGGTGAGCGGGGGGTTGCAGCGGGGAGTGGGGGGGAGAGGGAGAGAGAGAGGGCTCCCCCCTGTTCCCCGCTGCTACCCCCCACTCCCCTCTGCAACTCCCCGCCCCACAGCGCACCCGAGTACTTTTCACCCGAGTAGTGAAGTACTCGAAAATCGCGGTGCTCGATTGCGAAATCGCCCTTACCGAGTACGTTCGCTCATCTCTACTAACGAACTATGTTACTATGTTCATTTTTTATTTTAGAAGCAATTACAAGGTTACAAAGATTGACATATACTTTAACATTAAAAAAATTTAATTACATTTACAAAATTGTACTTGGAAATGCTCTTAAAATCAAATGAAAAAAGGCAATAAGCACTCGTATATTTATTTTTACAGAACTTTAAAGCACTGTCATCTTTGCTGTGTTAAGTAGATGTTATTTATTTACCACTGGGCATAACTGGAGGTTTTTTTTATGCAAAGGTTAATATTATAATGGCATACCACCTATAAAAGTGAAAATCTTGCTCACTGTCAGTCACACTATGTCCATGATGAATGACAGCTGCAGTTCCTCTGTGTTTCTGAATTGTGTAACATTTTTCTATGTAGGGCATGTGAAAGGAAAATTGGATAATTGCATAACCTACAGTGACTAAATCAATAGTTTCACTTAGTAAAAATGTCAATAGGTTTAGGCTGAGTCATCTGATTAGCAGAACATTTTCCATTAAAGGCCCATTTAGACGGGACAATTGTCGAGCAAACAATGCCCGACACTTATCCCCACACATACTCGCTCTCATGCTGCTGCACGGGAGCTAGTATTGCTGGCTCACAGCGGGGCAGCTGGGGGAGATTTCTTTCCTCGGTCCCCACCCCGCCCATTTAGATGGGACGAATGTTGGGCAAACGATGCCCAACACTCATCCCCGCATACACTCGCTTGCGTGCTGTAGAGTGGCCATCAGGGGGGCAGGGAGGCTGCAGGAGATTTCACTCCTCATTTTCCCCTGCCCCTCTCCATTCACTTAACATAGTTCAAGACTAAACGGCTGTAATTTACACTGAACGCTCATCGTTCAGCTGATCATCCTTCGTTTATGCAGCATAAACAATGGATGATGAGCTGAACGATGATCGTTCAGTGTAAATAGCAGCAGTTCAGTATTAAACGGCTGCTATGTTAAGTCACTAGAGAGGGGCAGGGGAGAACGAGGAGTGAAATCTCCTGCAGCCTCCCTGCCCCCCTGATGGCCACTCTACAGCACGCAAGCGAGTGTATGCGGGGATGAGTGTTGGGCATTGTTTGCCCAACATTTGTCCCGTCTAAATGGGCGGGGTGGGGACCGAGGAAAGAAATCTCCCCCAGCTGCCCCGCTGTGAGCCAGCAATACTAGCTCCCGTGCAGCAGCATGAGAGCGAGTATGTGTGGGGATAAGTGTCGGGCATTGTTTGCTCGACAATTGTCCCGTCTAAATGGGCCTTTAATGGAAAATGTTCTGCTAATCAGATGACTCAGCCTAAACCTATTGACATTTTTACTAAGTGAAACTATTGATTTAGTCACTTAAGTGTACCTGTAACAAATTCATTCAAAATGCAGTTACTCTATTTTTAAAAATGAGTAATACTAGCAATTATAGCCATTAACATCAAATGTAATGTATAGGGCTGAACCTGTAGTGGGCAAAATGGGACAAAACGGTCGCTATGAAAAACATGATGCTGTGAGTATGAACAGGATCTTCCTTAGGTGTAAGCATTGAAGGAGCTGTAGCACCTGCATAAGTGCTGCAGTCCCTTCGAACAGTGGATTGCTAAAGGTCCTGAGCAGTAAACCCTCATTGATCAGATATTGATTAAAAAACCCCCTAAAGGACTGCAATTTCTCATTAATCCAATTCAATGTGATGATATGACATGCTAGCAAAACCCTTGATTGGCTGCATTTCACATCACAAAATCTGAATGTGCACCATAGACACATATATGATAGAATATTGCAAATAATATTCTATTGAAATGGTAACACACAAATTTGGACAATTCAAGCCTATATTACCAGAAATGAAGAAAGATCACATTTGTATGTCTGGAAACTTAAAAGTAGCAAATGCTGTTGTATACATTTCGCCCATTTCCCATGTCAACAAATACAGATTTAACCCTTCACTTACCCATAAATTAGCTTGGCAGGTTAACAGTAATGTTACAAGGAGGCTCCATACAAGAGGGGGCAAAATGGCCTTAGCTGCAAATACATCATGACATGCAGCTGAAATAAAAAATAGCATTATTTCCAAACCCCTATTATCTACAGCATAGTTTTCTATCAGATGTCACTGTTATAACTTTTTTAAATGAGTAATTTTCATTCGCACCGAAATAGAAATAACTGAGAATATTACTAAAAAAATCAAATTAATGACTTAAATAGTGATTGAGGGCTTAGTCAGATAAGTGTTTTTTTCATGCATGTATAGGCGCATAAAAAAAAGACCAGACACATGTGAAAAAAAAGCGTGACTGAAGCTAAAATTCTCACATAAATAGTGTGGCCCCATTGAGAGCAATTGCAGAGGATCACTATCCCCTGCTGCGGCTGTGACAGTTGCAGCATGGGATTCCTTGGATGTGAAACCTCGTAGTAAATGGGCCCGGTGGCAGCAGAGTCAGCCCCATTGAAAACATAGAGAGAAGATTGTGCTCCTCTGCCACTGCTGTGAGAGCTGTGGCAGGGGATTCCTTCACCCTTGCAGGAAGTCCCCTCATCACTGAACACTGTGACAGCACTGTCACAATGTTCGGTGATGAGGGGACTCTCCGCGGGGATGAAGAAATCCCCTGCTACAGCTGTCACAGCAGTGATCATCTCCCATTGCTTTTAATGGGGTGGGCGCTGTTACTGCCCCATTGGAAGCAATGGGATGAAGGCAGCCCCTGCTGGGATTTTGGAGGGGGGGGGGAGCTTGAAATATAGGCCCCGGGTCTCCGGTACTGTTCTTCTTCATTTCTTCTGGCTGGGGATTGAAAAATCCCTGCTTCCTGGAAGTGCTGCCTCTGATTGGCTGAGCTCTGTGACCAATCATGGCCATTCATTGAACTAGGGAGAACACGCGCTGGAGCCAGATAGCGCTTCTAGGTGATGGATTTTTTTCCTGCAGCTAGGGGTTATTAAAGAGCTTTGACAGTAGGATTTCCTACTGTCAAAGTTGCATCACATCCCATGAAGGGATGCAACAGTGAGGAAGGCTCTGCTTTTTAAAAATACGTTGTCCTATCTTTTGCAGGTGCGAATTTTAAGCGCTTCTAAAAATCGGACATGTGACCACTTTAATTGGAAAGCATTGGATCTAATAGATTAATTTTTTAAACGCGCCTATACATGCGTGAAAAATTTGATTATCTGACAGAGCCCTAAAAAGGTTTACTGAAATCATCACAAGCAGGACTAGATTGAGCAGTAACACACTTATATAGAGTAACACAGGATCTACCATTAACAATAGGTGATAATCACAGTTTACCTCCTGACAATCTCTGCACATTGACTTTTGGTCAGAGAGCATGCCTGGAACACTCTCTATTCGAAGTCAATATGCCCTTCTGTCCACTATGACATTTTCTGAGGCTATTGTAGAGAATCTAATATAAGTAATCCTACATGCTTTCTCTTACACCACACTTTGACCCCTTTGCTGTAACTTTGGTGTATAATGTTGGTGTCATTAGATGACACACATGCTCACCAGTGCCGTAAAATCATCAAATGTGAGTTTAATGCATTCAGGGACTGTCAGGTGGGGTGAAAGTTACAATGTTAAGTCAATGGGTGTGCACTGCTGTGCTTCAGGCATGCGCTGGATTGAGTGAAGCGCTGCTAAGACACACAGCAAACAGTGCCCAACCAGGAGCAATAAAGAGACAGAGAGAGACAGCAATAGAGAGACAGACAGAGAGAGAGAGTGAGAGAGCGATAGAGACAGAGAGAGTGATAGAGACAGAGAAAGAGCGATAGAGAGACAGAGAGATACAGCGATAGAGAGAGAGAAAATGATAGAGAGACAGAGAGAGAGCAATAAAGAGACAGAGTGGGAGAGCAATAGAGACGGAGAGCTAAATAGAGAGAGAGACAGTGAGAGAAAGAGTGCTAGAGAGACAGACAGTAATAGAGACAGACAGAGAGAGAGCAATAGAGAGACAGTGATAGAGAGACAGACAGATAGAGAGAGCGATAGAGAAACAGAGAGAGAGAGCAATAGAGAGACAGACAGAAAGAGAGAACGATAGAGAGACAGAGATAGTGATAGGGAGACAGAGAGAGAGTGATAGAGAGAGAAATAGAGAGAGATAGCAATAAAGAGACAGAGAGAAACAGAGAGAGAGAGAGCAATAGACAGAGAGAGTTATAGACAGACAGAATAAGAGCAATAGACAGACAGAATGAGAGCGATAGACAGACAGACCGAGAGAGATATAAAAACAGAGAGAGCGATAGAGAGGCCCAAAGAAAGTGATAGAGACATAGAGAGATCAATAGAGAGACAGAGAGAGAGCAAGAGAGACAGAGAGGGACAGACAGAGAGACAGTAAGAGAATGAGACAGACAGACAGAAAGACAGAAAGATATACAGACAGAAAAAGAGAGAGAGAGACAGACAACGAAAGAGACAGATAAAGAGAGGCAGACAGAGAGAGACAAACAGTGAGAGAGGCAAACAGAGACAGACAAACAGAGAGAAAGAGACAGAGTAAGAGACAGAGACAGACAGAGAGAGAGACAAACAGAAAGAGAGAGACAGACAGAGAGACATGCAGAGATAGACAGACAGACAGTAAGAAAGACAGACAAACAGAGAGAAAGACAGACAAAGAGAAAGAGACCTGTAGGCTTTTTTATATTTGATATCTGCTCCAAATACAAAGTGACACTCTAAATAATCACCTAACCAAGCAGATTTAGAAGTTCACAACCACTACTTCCGAAACATTTTATGTTCGCGTAGCGAACAATGGGTCAATCTAATATCTCTAAATGCTGTTAAGTGAAATGCAGACAAAATGTCAGTCTTCATAGTCATGTACAGAAAGTAGAATATAAAAAAAATACAATCAGAAAATAAAAACAGATTATAAAATTGGAAAATGGTTCACTATTAGAGATGAGCGAACCTACTCGTTTTGAGTAATTACTCGATCGAGCACCGCCATTTTCGAGTACTTCAGTACTCGGGTGAAAAGATTCGGGGGGCGCCGGGGGGGGGAGAGGTGTGGCACAGGGGGGAGCCCTCTCTCTCTCGCTCTCCCCCCCCCCACTCCTTGCTGCAACCCCCCGTGCCGCCACGGCGCCCCCCGATTTTTTCGCCCGAGTACGGAAGTACTCGAAAATCACGGTATTCGGGCGAAAAAGGGGCATGGCCGAGCACGTTCGCTCATCTCTATTCACTATCTTGTTTTAATTAGTGAAAAATAAAAGTGAAACATTCCTTTTAAATAAATAAGGATAAGCTGTAGGTCCAGAAGCAGATGCATGCATATGCATGTTAGGTATGGCAGTAAAGGGAGCATCCATGTAAAATCCCAGATTACCCTTTTTAACATTAAATTAAACTGTATGCAATTTGTATGGAGATATTTTGGGTGATCTAATTAGTTTTTCAATTTAGCATAATGATTACATGCATACTAATTATCTACAATATTACTTTGGGTGGTTTTGTGCATTTCCACTTATAATTCTATAACATTAGAGTGACGCATGTATCACACTATACTAAGGCTTTGTGAGTTTATGTAATTTATCAAAATCTCCCAGCATGCCTGTATTCAGTACATGACACTGGCCATCACTAACAGGATTTAACTACTGAATAGGCAAATGCTTGGCATATGATTATAATGCTTATCTCCTAAAATAAACAGCCACTATGACCCCTCTAATTAGCGGCATACAGAACGCTAACTATATCTATATACCATCATTAGGTACAGTCTGGATGGCAATAAATTGGAAACAAAATAAGCTGAACTTCTGATTTGGAACAGTACAGAAATTGTTTAATTTACAGCATAAAAAATATATAAATAAATTTGTGTTTTCTGGATGTTTTAATGTTGCCAAATATAAAGCTGAAAATTTCCAGGTAAATAATGTATTATTCTCTGTAAATTTTAAATAATAATGCCTAATGGTGAAATGTTTTGGGGAAAATTGTGTTTGCTATATTTGTGTCATGCAAATACTCGTTTATTAATATCCTGCTGCAAGAAAACAACTTGGTTAGCTGACTTTGCTTGGGAAACCTCTTCACACTGATGTCTTGCAGGATAGCCATTGCAAATAGAAGCACAACCATAACATTTCTGTTTACATCAGATAGATAGCATACATAAGGCTTCATGCACATATATGTTTGGCACTTTCAGTGGGAGTTTCATCTAGGTTTTCTTCATGCAGAACTACTCTTACCATGAAAACAATAGAAAGCTTAAAGGGGTTGTACCAAGATACACTTTATCATCTATCCACAATATAGGTAATAAAAGTCTGATCAGTGGTGCTCTTACCGCTGAGAACCCCACTGATTCTGAGAATAAAGGTCTCATTTTCCCAGTCCTCCTCACTACGGGCTTGCTACAAGCCCCACATTGGGGAGAAGATTGAATAGATCTGTAGCCACACGTGTATGGTGCCGCTCCATTCATTCTCAGGCCTCGGTCAGACGGGCGTTTTTTTGCGCGATTTGCGCATGCGATCCGAGCATATATACACCCAAAGCTTCGAAATGGGATCGGACACATGTCCGCTTTTTATGCGGATGTGCGATAAATTATAGGACACAACGATTCGCAGAACGCGCCTATCTGCGTTCTGCGATTTGTTGTGTTCTATATATACACTCAATGGGGCCGGCGGCAGCAGCGCCGACCCCATTGAGAACATATACTATAAAGATCGTTCTCCTCTGCCACAGCTGTAACAGCTGTGGCAGAAAAGAACGATGTTCGCCCATTGAAAGCAATGGGCTGCCAGCGAGCGCTGGATGAATTTTCGGGAAGGGCTTAAAAATATAACCCCTTCCCTGAAAACCATCCTGAAATGTGTAAAAATAAAAAAAAAAAGTATACTCACCTTTTTCCTGCAGCCGGAGTTCAGCTGCGTCTGGCCGGCAGTTTTCCTGAACTGCTCTGTGTAGTATTTAGCAGGCAGGGATTTAAAATCCCCACCTGCTTAATGGGCTGCCTCTGATTTGTCACAGCCCTCACCAATCAGAGGCAGCTCTCACCCACCCATTCATGAATGACAGCTGAGAGCTGCCTCTGATTGGTCCCTGCGCTCAGCCAATCAGAGGCAGCACTCACTCACCCATTCATGAATGCTAGCTGCAGATTTTTCGGTGAATCGTCGGCCCCGGTCACGCGATTTGCGGATGCGCATCCGTCATGCGATTCGCAAATCGTGCGAAAAAACGCCTCAATGGGACTTCCAGAGATAACTAAGAACAAGCGCTGCGCCACAGCTCCTTTCAGAAGCATTCACACTGTGAAAAGAGGGAGACACAGGACAGGATAGGTGATAAAGGTGTATCTTGGTACAACCCCTTTAATGGAACAACAAAGAACCTTCATTATGAGAGAAGGAGGTCTGTCAGGCTGGAAGAATAGCTGTATTGGAATTGCAACAGAGCCTTCAACGCAAATGTGAACAAGCCTAACATTTTTCTACTTAAATGAACATTTGATTATTATTATCATCATTTAATTATTAATTTATTTTATTCCGTTGACTTTACACATTAGAATGTGGCTTTCCTGCCTGACTGATGGGAGAGATTTATCAAAACTTGACATGATTTGCTTCCATTTAAAGGAAACCGGTCCATATTGAACCTACAGTCTGGTCTGTGAGAAGTATGATCTACAGCAAGAGGATTTAGTTGAGCTTTCAAATATGCATTTGCTTTCCAATGTTGACTCATTATTAATATTATTTTCCCACTCTTATGAGTAATGCAGTTATTATTTGTAACATATTGGCCTTCTTTTACTGCATAGTTATTGATGTGCACATTTCTGTATTGTTATTTATTCTGTAAAATATTTTTAAACTAAACAGATTAAATATCGGTCTCTGAAAGAGGAGAATACTTGGTGATGCTTGCATCTGCTTAGCCTGATTCTGTCAGTGTACTATGTTATTTTGTTGTTTTACTGTATCAGATGTAAGGATCGTAAACTATATGTGGATATAATTCAGTATATTTATTTTGTTACCTGTTCCTATGAGCTTTGAAAACGCAATGCACAGCTGGATTTGTACATTTAAAAAATCTGTTGAAAATATATTGAATGGAAACTTTCGAAGTGACCCAAATATTTTGACAATGTCTTGAAGGGCATAATTAATGCTGATTATGGAGAAAAGCCTTTACTTGACAAGTCGATTTTTGTGTTAACAATAGTTATTTTTGCAACTCTTTTTGCTGACTAAAATTATTATAATCTCATATTTTGTACTAGCTTTGTTCAGACTGTCAATATTTCACACACAGCGTGAAAAGATATGAGAAAGAGTAAGTTGTGCTACTATTTATAGAACAATGAAGAAAATAAAATGCTTTTCATATTTAGGGCTATTTCACTTAAGAATGAAATGTACTAATAATTAATATATGTAACAATTTATATCCATTTGTTGTAATTATAATTATCATTATTAGTAGTAGTAGAAGCAGTAGTAGTATTGACATCTAGATTTTTGCTGCTTTCTTAGTGGTTGCGATTCACCATGCTTGGTTCATTTGGTGACCATCTTGGAAACCTAGAACTTATATGTTTATGACATTTACAACAAAGATAGATTTTGAATATAGTACCTGACCCCTGTTTTTTTACAAAAGAGAACAATGGTGGTAGGGGTTAGGATGAGAAATTTGTAATCTCTCTTCCATTGATTTTTTGTTTTATTAAGCAATGCATATGAATATAGGTGTGACTAACCACCTTGCATGATGTTAAAGGTGCCATTCCAAAAAAACAACGAATAATAGTGTTCTACATGATGAAACACATGGTATACTGCACTCATTATGTTTTGCTCAGGGCTCCTGCACTTGGCCTTACTATGGTTCCTTAACCCCTCAATAATCACTAATACATCTTTTTACAATGTTCATCAAAGAAACTTATTCTAGAATGCTTTCTTTAACCCTTTCCAATCCAAGTTTGGATTCAGGTTTCCTAAAAAGCTTTCTCTGTTTGCTGTTACACAACAGTGCCATCTGCTGGCTAAAGCCAGTGTGTGTGCACCAGAGAGACTCCGACAGTGGAGTGGCTGGCAATAGATGGTAATAATACACTGTCGGACGTCTTCTGACATTGGAGCTGTACAAGCTTCAATCAGAATTTAGGAAGACATCAGACAGTGGATTGGAAAGGGTTAAAAGGTGATATAGAATAAGTCCTACCTGGCTGTCTCTGGAGTAGGGATATAGCTTTTTAATGAAAGCATAGATGCATCACCCACCTCCATTCACAGTAAGCAGACGGTAATTCAAAAGTGAATGACTGCAATTTACACTGAATGACATGTAATTCAGTTTTCTACATGCAGAAACTGAATGATTCTCATTCGGTCTCTATGTGCGATCATCGTGGGAATTCTGAAAAATAATCATTCCATGTAAGAGGACCATTAGTCAGCACATCTATCCCCTTATCTACTAACACCACTTCTTTTCAGTTGAGAAGCTCCACCCAATTAAATAACAGATTTCAATGGAGGTTGCGCATACAGAAACTGTAGACACAGGTGATACAAACTAACAACTAACAGGGTAACAAGAAGACACATTTTATAAACCTATGTTTATCCAACATACGTGATGTCTTTACCTGAAAACACTTCTCAGATCCAGTGTTTCCTCAACCACGAGTGAATAAAAATGCTTGCACATGGCAACATCTTCCTCTTTGACCTTCCTTCTTACATCTTCAACCCCACCAATTAATCCTCAAGGAACAAGACAACTCCTTAAGTAAGATTTAAAATATATTGCTCACTTACAGTACACACAGTAGTGACATCCCACTGTTGCCACCTACTATTTATTGTCAAGATACACCATATATAAAGGGCAGTCATATAGAGTTTAACTATAAGTCTAAAATGTGGCCCACAAAACAACAAACATCTACAAGCAATGTTATGTAAACAATCTTTATATTTACTTAGTGTTAGAATACATTGCATGCCTTTAACCCTTTTCCTGCCTTTAGCCCAATCCACTGTCTGACGTCTTCCTACATTCTGATTGAAGCTTGTACAGCTCCAATGTCAGAAGACGTCCTACAGGGTATTCTTACCGTCTATTACCAGCCACTCCACTGTCGGAGCCTCTATGGCGCACACACACTGGCTTAAGCCAGCAGATGGCACCGTTGTATAACAGCAAAAAGAGAAAGCCTTTTAGGAAAGCCTGAATCCAAAATCGGATTGGAAAAGGTTAATATATTTTGACTATTAGGCTTCTCATCATATTGACTGACCATTTACCCTCTATTGATTTATTTCATATTAAAGAATGGTATGATCAGCAAATTACTAATAATGCATAATAATGTTACTTTATAATGCAATGTTGTGAACAGAAACCACAACATAGATGTGAACAGGGCCTTATTTATCTTTATTTAAGTGGGAGCAATTTAAAATTAGAGCAGGCATAAAATTAGCCATGCACATGAAAAAAATTTCATCGGAAATAAGAGAGATTCAACAGACTGATCAGGGAGTCAATTTAAAAAACACCTGTCTGCCTGGGCTTGTGTGACTTGTGTGACAGGTGTAAATGACCAGTAGAATTCTGACCATTATGTCATGCATATCTAGTCTTGGCTAATCACAACTTAGTTGATCACATTTTCAGCGGAAAAAGCCTGCTGTCAGCCTTCGCAAACTATTGTTAGTGTTAATATTCTTTAGTAATGGCCAGTCAAAATGGTCAAAATAGAGCATTTCGGCCTATGTGCAGCTTTAGAGAGCATATCAGATCCACTGCCACTTGTCTTTAGGTCAGCAAAATAAAGGTAGCTTCTATCCTGTGAACACTACTATTTACATTAGTCTGTATTCTCAGAAAGCTTAAAGGGGTTATACCAGAATTTCAAGTTATTCCCTATCCACAGTCACCTTTGAGAACCCTGCCGATCTCAAGAACGGGACTAGGCGCTCCATTCAGAGTGATGTCACTGCAGGGGAAAAAGCAGGATATGGGAGTCCCATTCTCAAGATAACTTGAAATTCTGGTAAAACACCTTTAACTTTTATGTTCTGTCATTATCCCATTCTCGAATATATTTTTAAAGAGCCTGCATTCAAAAACTGAGTGTGCAACTTCACCATGGGAATCACAGAAGACAGAAAAAATCCTAATTACCTCAAAAATGTCTTCACAGAATAGGATTAAAAATAACCTTTATTGACTTAGATTAAAACCAGAGCAATTTGGCAATTAGTGCCAGATAAAGATACAACATTAGCCTAGAGAGGAGCCCAGATATGGACTCGTCCCTCCGATATCTACTTATATCAGGGATTCTTACCACCAAAAATGATGCTACACTTAGGAGAGGCCTCTTCAGCGAAAACAGTCACCAGAAATGTTGTCTCCTCAGGGGTACCATCCCAAGGGAAAATCAATCAGGGTCAAAAAGGTAAATGAGAATCTATTATGACCATAGAGGCATCAGATATTATGTCTTCCATAGGCCACTTCACTAGATTTCTCTAGATTCTTGCTTGATACCTATGGTGGGTAATCCATCTTCAACATGTCTTATTAATTATTTCCTGTACAGATAAATTTAGATAATTTCACTTCTCCCTTAAACTGCAGTAAAAATACATCAATGGGAATAGAGAGGTTGAGACTCTTGCTGGGTGCCGTTATAGATATTAAAGTTTTATTAGATTGAAAGAGTTGACTTTTTCCATTTTATTAGGTACAAACAAACTGTTTGCATGCGCCTAATAAAGTGGAGAAGGGGAACTCTTTCAATCTAACAGGGCTTTAATCTATAAGATGGAATTGTCAAGAATACGGACCTTTCTATTTCTATTGATGAATTCGTGAGGTACTGGTCCAAGAAAGGATCATGAGTAAGCTGCAGTGCTTAGCCACATACATTATTTAAAGGCTGTATGGGAGTTGTGTTCCTAGAACAATCACCGCAGGTGAGTGTGTTTTTAAATATATATATATATATATATATATATATATATATATATATATAATGTATACTGCATACCTACCTTGGAATACAGTGTTACCCTATAAAGCACATTCCTTGAGTGTTTTTTGAGTGTTCTTCTTAGAGCTTCTCTAAGATTGTATTCAATATTATAAGATATATATATATAATGCATGAAAAGCAGCTTATTTTGTAACTTATATTCAGATTTGAAAAAATATGTTCCTCTTTATATACGGAAAAGTCATTAAAGTCATTGACATATTAACACTAAGCCTTTTGTTGTGCAAAGTACTAAATCATCCTGTAAAGTTTCTCTCCAAGCCTATAGCCAAATACTCAAGATGACAGATGATATCAAGATGACCTGGTCCATTTGATTCCATTAATAACCAACCTTACCACAGTAGACTGCTGTCAGCAATGATCTTCAACAAACAAAACACATCCTTTTACAAGTATGAACCACCTGTGATTCCAGATCAATACCACTGACTGCAGCTTATTTGAAGGTAAAACATTACTGCTGTTTATTTCTAGTACTAATGGTTTTCTATTTCTTATCTCAAAGCCTCATTCACATGGCAGTACTCTGGTCAGTATTTTGGATCAGCATTTATGAACCAAAATCAGGAGTGGGACATAAACAGAAAAAATTGTTTAATGGAAAGATTTGCATCTCTTTTGCATTTGAACTTCCTCCTTGACTTATAAATACTCATGCAAATTACTGACTAAAATATGGAAGTGGGTCTAACCCTGTCTTTAACCCGAATTGAACGAGAACTAGTCAGTTAGTGCTACAAAGTTGTTGGATTTATATACATTCAGTCATGTTTTATATTTCTTATTCAGCTCTCCTACATACAGATTATGAGGTAGTAAGAATTAATTAAAATATAAAACAGAGTTTAAAACTGACTTAATTTAAGCCCTTGCCCCCATGTGTTTCCCTGTTTGCATAGTAGTTTACTTACTTTTTAATGTATGATGCTTTTCTTTACAACGACTGCATACTTTTTGCTCAATTGTCTATATTCTGCATAATACATGTTCCAAGGTATATGAAACCAACAAACTGATACACTTTGTAATTCCTAATGCAAGGTTCAATGAGTCAGTGCATGACATACAGATTATATTTTTCCTGTCCTTAATATGAGGTTCACATCTCATTTTTTATTTCATCCAGTTTTTCTTTCTGGCTCAAAATGCCAGGAATGAACTCAAAGCTACTAAAATGCAGAAATGGAGGTTCCATCAATGGTAGTCAATGGATCAATGGTTTTGTCCAGGTTCCATCTAGGGTGCCATTTTTATAGATTTAGATGTAAAACCTGACAGAATGGAATAAAAATGAAATGCAAACAGCCCCTCACGCACTGTTCCCTCAATAGGAATAAATAGTTGATATCTTTTGCTTGGAATGTTTTTTTTAAATATTTTTCTTGAAAAAGATTTAAATTAGCGAAACAACACTTTACAAAATAACGACCTTTTCAAATGTAATAATTTGAATAAGGTCCCACATGTTGTCATTTGCTTAATGCATTCATGAGTTTTTATGATGTTCACTATTTTGTTTTTCTATATCAGTTATAGGTCTCAGGATGGTGCTTGCTGCTTTCATTATCAGAGATAATTCCTTAGCTTCAAGGAGAATGCAGAAGAAACTGTATCAGCAGACTTACTACAATAGTGAGTAATCTGGAAAAGATAATGTTTTTAATTATCCTGTTGGAATACAATTATGGTCAATTCAAATAAGTAAAAAGAACAGACCTATGAGAAAGCATGGAATAGATTTATATGAAAATATACTGGAAGAAATAGCAAACAGAAAAATCTGGAGGGAGATAGAAGACGCACTTTTCTTTCCCCCGAAAGTGAGGGGAAAAGTTTGCTGCTTCATATAAAGCGAATGAGCCGAAATTCATTGCAGCGACATTTGTTCGTGCGATCATGAGTTTAAACGCGCAATTGCGCTAATTAAATCACGGTCGCGTTAGCAAATTTGTGATCATCAGAACAAATGTGCGATCAGTTACCGGTTCCATCTACTCCCCCGTGTCGCCCATACGTGCTGTTGATAGGTGGTGAGTGCCGGTGGGAACTGCTGCTTCCCCTCCTCCATCAAACGGCTTCCTCCCTTTCTCCTGCTGTAAACAAGTGCTGCTGTGAATCGGAGCTTCAGTGATTCAGACCTCTGTTGCTCCTTCTGCTCTGCCGTCCAGCACTATCCCCTGCACTGTCCCTGGGTGAGTTCAAAATATTTTTCCCCTATTTTCCCCCTCTAAAACGGGGGTGCGTCTTATTATCTGGTACGCCCTATAAAGGAAAAAAAAACGGTAATTATATAAAATAGAATAGCTAAGAACCCTAAAACTAAGAACAATAAAAAACAGTAATAGGTAATAGTAATACAGTAATAGTTAATATTTGTTTAAGCAAATATTAATTCCCCCCAAAATAGCATACAAATGTTTGATGTAAAGTTTAGTGAAACTTTGGCCACTTATCTTTAGTATATGTTCACATATGACATTTTCTGGGTTTTAGAAGCATTTAATTAGGGGCTATTTTGAGCAAAAATGACAGCAAAATATTTGAAAAAGTGTGCAAAGTATGTGGTGAAAACAAATAGATGAGATAATATTGGACCATACCCTTAAACAAAGTCATTATCTTCTGACATTCACTGATTTAGGGCTCATTCACACGAGGGACCTAATCGTGCAAAAATTCTCCATGCCAAGAAATCGCCGCTAACCGTGCAAAAAATGTGTGAATGGATGATTTTCCTCAGTTGTGTCCCAAGCTTCATTTACGCAAAAATCACCCATTCACACAATCTGAAGCGGCATGTTGCAGAAAAAATGTGCTGCTGTTCGGAATTCCCTTGGTCAATAGAAATCCTCCTAATGACTTCTAATGTCTAAAATACAGACATCTGTTTTCTTTTTCCAGCCTTGGACACAGCTAAACTCCCTCCCCTCCCATTTTTCCAGCTCCCATAGGAGATCAAGGATACTCTTGAGCATTGCACAGCAAAGATAGGTCAAGACTAGAGATGAGTGAGCACGCTTGGATAAGGCAGTTACTCAAGCGAGCATCGTTCTTCTCGAGTAACTGCACTCTCGTCTGAGCAGGCTCAGGGGGGCGGTGGGGGGAGAGAGAGATCTCTCATACTGCCCCCCCCCCCGCTCCCTGCTGCCCCCCCCCCCAAGCCTGCTCGGACGAGAATGCAGTTATTCGAGAAGAGCGTGCTCGCTCATCTCTAGTCAAGACCTATATTTTCGTGCATCAGGGAATTTCAGTCACTGATGTCCTATCTTTTTAGATGCGAATTTTTTTTTTGTTGTGCGGCTAAAATTCCTTTATCTGAATGTTTCCATAGGAAACCATTGGTTCTAATAGTCTTAGAACTATTCCTCATGTAAATGAGCCCTTAGAGTGCAGCCATATAAACCCCATTTAGACACAACAATTATCACTCAGAATTCATTCAAAAGATAAATTGAATGGAAGTTTTAAGTAATCATTTTGCATAAACTATTAATTAGCTACTTAGTAGCTTATTAGCGTGCAAATGAAGCCTTTCGCTGAATGCAGATAACAGCTGGAGATCTGTTATCTGCATTCAGCTCAATTGTTCTCCAGAGGGTTAAATAATTGAAACAATACTATCAGTGCTACCCACGAAGAACTCAGTGTGCTGTTCTGATAAGGCCACTGGATGATTTTTAAGCTGACTTAAAAATGAATGAATAGTGCACGATGGGCACGCGTTTAGACACAGCGATTATTTTGAGCGATAATCGTTGCGTCTAAATAGACCTTTACAGAACTACAAGACAGCAGGGGAACTGACTACTTATGTTGACCCAAGTGTCAATGAAATACTTGCTTATATAAAGAGATTGCAGATCCCAATAACACAAACTGAGGAATGCTGGATCATAGTAAAACAGAATCTTCAATTGGATTAATGTACTGTTATTTAAATTCCGAATGACAACCCTAAGTAAGCATTAATCATAGCACTTCAAGATAATTAGTTTACATCAAATAGTTCAGCTGTGCACTGACCACAAATGGCAATAAATTCTAATATTGTACATATTTAAGATTTTTTTGCAATGATGAATTTTACCATATTGTGATTCTAATGTTAGTTTTATTACTGTAGTAAATGTAATTTGTTTCATACTGTTACATCCAATCATCTATTATAATTCTTTTAATTCAACACATGCCCAGTAATTTTCATTGTATGGTGAAAATATTTAGCATTACGCGTTCTCAGTTTGAACCTAAACCACTGGATTTGTATTTCATTTTTTCAGCAAAAGATTAGTAATGCCTGCTGATAACTAATTAGCAAAATGCTTGAATTTCAAAGAATTCCATTCAGGAGGATTGTAAGACAAGCAGTACTGCTAATATGTCAGCTTCCTAGATAAGATATAGCGAGGATGACTCTATTTTGCACTGAGTTGAAGTTGTTTAACAGATTTATATTTCCCTTGGAAATATACATACATGACTACTTATATGGCCTCAATGTTAGCATTTGTTTTTACAGTATATGGAGATTACATAGACTTGAAAAAAGACAAGTGAACAAAGCTCCATGCTTATTGCTTTCAATGGGGCCACCGCTTCTGCTGTGGCCTCATTAAAAGCAATGGGCTGCAGGCACCCTGGCAGTGATTTTCAGGTAAGGGCTTTAAATATAGGCCCTTCCCTGAAAATTATCCCTAGCATGTTTAAAAAAAATACAAAAAAAATATACTCACCTCTCCACCACGGTGGGGCTTAGCCTATGAAGCTCTTTCAGCAGATGGGAATTTAAAATCCCCAACTGCTAAAAGGGCTGTGTCTGATTGGCTGAGTGCTCAGCCATTCATTGAATGACAGCTGAGCGTTGCCTGTGATTGGTAACAGTGCTCAGCCAATCACAGGCAGCGCTCAGCAATTCATTGAATTCAATAAGGAAGAGGTGAGTATATATATTTTCTATTTTTTTACACATGCTAGCAATAATTTTCAGGGAGGGGTTTATATTTAAAGCCCTTTCTTGAAAATCACCGCAGGGGTTGCCGGCAGCCCATTGCTTTCAATGGGGCTGCTGGCAGCAGTGGCAGCCCCATTAAAAGCAATTAGAGAACATCGAAATCGTCTGCCACAGCTGTGGTAGGGGATCCTTTACTCCCTGCTAGGAATGCCATCATTACTGAACACTGACACTGCTGTCGCAGTGTTCAGTGACAAGGGGACTCCCCGTGGGGAATATTGATGCAGCACAGACCTATGGTGCAAACATGTCCTATCTTTTGCAGGTGCACACGTTTGCATACCTGTAAAAGATGGACATGTGAACACATTATACGAAACCTAGAAGAGATGATGCAAACAGCACTACTCCATTGTATCAATAAGGTGGAACTGTATACTCAAGTGCCAGCCATGGAACGAGCCTGGACCACACGACTCCAAAATAACACATTATAGGAAACCAATGGCTCTACATAGACGCGCAGTTTTGGGCTCGCATATGTGCGCACATAAACACGCTTGTCTGAACGAGGCCTAAGGCAGAGTTTACATGTAATTGCTATTGCTGTGCAACTCTTCCCAAATTATCTCCATAGGAAAAAATAGAGTTTAGAACAATATCTAAATATATTATTATTGAGACGTCCATTTTTGTTTCTGCTCTGTATAACTCACCTCTTTATTAGGAACATATATTGTCTGAAATCAAAGAATAAGTTGTACAAAGTAAACATGTATCCTGGAACATTATTTAGTTTTATGCAAATATGTTCAAATATATGTGCTAATTAAAATAATAATATTTTATGGGAGTAGGTGATTCCTTTACATATCTCTCATTCTTTTTTATTTAAATAATACTGTCTCTTACAATGCATGTTTTACCAAATATATAGTCCTGCATGTTATATTTAAGCGTTGTAGTAACTTGAATACAATAAAGTAGTGGTTACCATCCCAATGGACGTCGATACCTCATTGTGACACATGCCCCAAGGAAAGGTCAAAAGTCACCTCTAGGTTTATTGCTAGCTGTCAGTTCTAGAAGTCCCAACTTTGGGGTACCGTCACATGGGTTTGAAATGTTGCAGATTTTCTGTAGAAGTATTAGGCCTCATGTCCACGGGGAAAATCAGGCCCGCTACGGATTCTACATGGAGAATCCGTAGCGGGTCACTCCTGCCCCGCGGACATGAGCACTGAAAATAGGAATTTAAAAGAATTAACTCACCCGCAGCGGACCGGGAAGGTCTTCTCTTCCTCACAGCCGGATCTTCTTTTTTGGCCGGCAGATGAACTCGGCAGCCCGGCAGCACGCATGCGCCGGGCACATCCGCCGAGCCGAAGCAAGAAAGATCCAGCGGTGAGGAAGAGAAAACGCTCCCGGCCCGCTCCGGGTGAGTTAATTCTTATTTTAGGTCTCCCGCGGATCTGGACGGCTTCCATAGGCTTCAATAGAAGCCTGCGGGAGCCGTCCCCGCGGGAGACCCGCACGAAAATGGAGCATGGTCCAGATTTTTTCATGCTCCATTTTTTTAAAAATCACTTTTATTGACCATCCGCGGGTATTTATCTACCCGCGGGTGGTCAATGCATCCCTATGGGATGCGGATCCGCGGGCAGGAGAAGAGTTAAAATCTGCTGCGGATTTTAATTCTTCTTTTGCCCGTGGACATGAGGCCTTAGTTGTGGAAAACTTGCAGTATTTGCAGTACAGGCATTGTGAATGGGATTTTAGAAATCTCATCCACACATTCTAGAGGAAATCTGCAGCAGATCTTGACTGGGGTTTTCACTCTTTTAAATGAGTGTTATTCAGAGCTTTTAGGGCTCGTAGACATTGTTATACATCAGTGTTCATTCAGTGTTGAGTAAACTGAATCAGTAGAACCCTATTTTATATAGAACTTTGGTAAAAGCTTGGTTTGAGTCGGTACTGAAACATACTTTTTGCAAACTTTGACCTAAAACAGAACTCTACTTTTTTGGTTCACTCAACACTACTTATAAAGCAGCCTTTTGATACTATTCACAAAGTTCCTGTGCTTTCTGACTCTAGAGATTTGTTCCTCTAGCAATTTAATATATTTGATAATACTACCTGGTTCATCAAATGTTAAATACAGCTCAGCCTCAATACCATAATTTATCCTGCTATCTATATCCTTGTCATTTTATGGTAATCTTTGCTATCACTGTGCAGAATATCATATGTGCGCAAAAAAACGCAGGTCTATTAGAACCATTTGTTTTCTATGAAGTGTTCACACGTCCGTTTTTTAGAGGTGTAAAATACTCGCACCTGCAAAAGACAGGACATGCGTGCCTAGAATGCTCATCTGTAAGGTCCGTGCTGCACGTAAAGACATTGTGTGATGTTACAGAGATGACAGGGGATGATGGGAATCCCAGAGGGTTCCGTTAATCCCCACGGAGTGTCACTTCATCACTGAACACTGTCACAGCACTGTCTCAGTGTTTAGTGATGAGGGGATTGCAGCGGGGACAAAAGAATTCCCTGCCACAGCTGTCATAGAGGAGCATGATGCCATCCCATTGCTTTCAATGGGACCGACACTGCAGCCACCCCATTGGAAGCAATGGGATGAAGGCAACCCCCGCAGTGATGATTTTTTGGGGGGGTTCAAATATAAGTCTTACCCAAAAAAATATCCCTAGCTGTAGAAAAAAAGAAAAGTTCACTCACCTAGAAACGTCGTCCAGCTCTTCTTCCCATCCCCAGCAATCTTCTTCACAGCATTTAGCCAATCAGAGGCAGAGCTTTCTAATTGTTCAATCCCCGGCCACCAGAATACAGAAGAAGACTGCTGAGGATGGGGAGAAGAGCTAAGTATGATTTTCGGAGTAGGGCTTATATTTAAAGCCCCCCACCACGAAAATCATCACTGCAAGGCTTGCCTTTATCCCAATGCTTTCAATGGGGTGGCAGCAATGCCAGTTCCATTGAAAGCAATAGGATAGCATTGCGGTCATCTGCCACAGCTGTGACAGTGTTTAGTGATAAAGGGACCTTCGTGGAGCAGCTGCGCTTTTACAAGCACAGCTGCTCCAGTGAATGGGAATATGAAACTTTGCCCGTTGAAGGCCTGAACATACTATTTTGCACACATGTAAAAAAAAGAACAGAGGTTTGGTCACGCGCATTTTCCACAACCATTAAGCGCATTTTTTTTTTGCCCACATAGGCGCGCAAAAAAACACGCTCGTCTGACCGAGGCCATAGGGTTTTTTCTGTCTCCTATTGAGTAAATCTTGCTCTTTATCTTAGGAATGATCAGTTAGGGCCCTTTTACACTGAACTATGGGATCGCTGGAAACTGAAGGATCATCTTTCAGTGTGATCTAAATAGCGAATGATAATTTATTTGTCATGTGGACCACGTAGGCATAAAAAACGAACGACAATTGACATCTGTAAACAGCCAGTTGTTCATCTACGAATGACTGCCTGTTTACTGTGAATAGAGGCAGGCAGGCAGGCAGCATAACCCCCAGCTGTTTCAGCTCCATTCACTAAGCAATGATCTCTGCTGTGTGAAATCACAGAAGTGACCATCATTGGGACGGCTGTCAGGCACTCCTTCGCCCGTCAGTTGTCCCATATAAAAGGGCCCTTAATTCCATCCTTGTGACCATTTTTGTTGCATGCCTAATCAATTAATACTGCTGTGATTAGGATTTAGATTCTTTATTCATGCATTCCTCTGTAATAATTAATGAGCATGAATCAAATATGGAGATTAGGACCTCACGATAATCTGGGTTATACTACAAAAAGTGTCCCTGTAGTTGGGACCCCTTAAAGTAGATAGTCCCATTCTAGTGTCATGTTATAGAACCTTTCTTTTCCTATTCTGACTCTTATTAAATAGGATGGCCACTTTATAGAAATGATAAAAAAGTGCATGGATTATGTCAGTTTATTAATATATTGTTTATTACTGCACTGTCCATTTCTAATAGTTATTTTTACAAGAAGGTTGGGGTTTAGCAAAAAAGGAGGGTAGTTTGAGTAAACAGTATGTGACTTTAATGTGAAACGTGTGTCAGTTGGCACAAAGTGAGCCTAGAAATAAAAGGTGTAAAGTTTGACAAAAGTGTCTAAAGGTGCATCAAATTTCTCATGCATCATACGGCACTGTGATTAATTTGGCACTTTTTTAGGCTCTTTAGTCTAAGTTTACTCTGTCTTTATATTAGTCCAGGTTAGTAAATCTGCCCGTAGTCTGTGTTGGGTAGTATAATATAGTGGTATGTTTTTACTGGCTGTGGTCATGACATGTTTAATGCTGAACAATTTTCTAGCCCATTCCTTTTAATCCAGAGATTTAATTTGTTTGGTCATTATTTCGAGAGCCTCCACAATTTTCATATTATACTTGTAATACTGGCTTGCAAGATAATTCATAATGACAAATAACATGTAGATAGTGTATTGATCGATGTATTCTATTTCTATTCAACAAAAGCACATATGACTTTTATATAAACACAATCCACTTACTAAACTAAATCAGGCTCGTCAATCTCAGTCAAGTAAATAGCCGAAAGCCATATAATATAGTGAAATTCATTTTAAATAAAGTCATTTCTATTCACTCTGAAGAAATAAATTTGTCATTAAACTATTTCTTTGTGCACAAAAAGGCTACTTGTACACGGGCGATTTAAAAGGTGCACCTGATATTCTCGGGTGCATCTCGTATCAGACAACACTCGTCCATGTGCTGTCTGATGTGCAGAACATTGTATAACGACATGTGCTATTCTGGTCCAAAAATCAGACAAGAATAGAACACACAGCGATTTATATGTACTCGGACTGTTAGTCCGAGTAAAATAGCCTATGTATATACACACGCACAGGGATCCTATTTCTGTCCGATTTTAGGACTCATTTTTCAGTCTGAAAATCAGATGGAAAAAACGTATTTGTGCAAGTAGCCTAAATACAAACATTGTGAAGTTAAATTAGTTGGCTTACTTGTGAAAAATTGCATAAATCAGTGTTTCTCAATTGCCAGTCCTCACAACCCTCCAACAGGTCATGATTTTAGAATATCCTATGAGAACAATGTCTGAGGCACTGACAATACTCACCTGTGCAAAACTATGAAAATCCTGAAAACCTAATCTGTTGGGGGAACACTAGGAATGGAGTTTGGGAAATACAGTGATCCATCGTCTATCACGAGGGTTATGTTCCAGAGACCCCCACTATACGTGGAAATCAGTGAAGTAGCAGCATTATATTTACGTAAATCAATCTGTCAGGTGAATTGCCAAACAATCGCAAAAGTGAACAAACAGACCGATGCTACGAGCAGTGAGCCAATCACCGCCCAGGATACAGAACACATTCCATCAGCCAATAATGTGCCGTGTACAATTTCGCATTGGAAAGCGCTAGTGGCGTACTGTATTTCCTGTATGTACCACATAATTCCACGATACAGAAAAAAACTCTGCGAAAACAGAATTATATATGGACTATCTAAAATCTGCGATGCACGGAAGCCACACTCATTGAACCGCGATATAGCGAGAGATCCCTGTACTGCTGTAAATGGTTGCCTTAATTCAGCTGCATTCACAAATCTGATGCATTTTAGCTTCCATATTAAAGTAGCAATATTCTGGCCGATCATACTCCTACTGAAAAGAACTCCAATCACTATGGGATACTACGAGGGTTGATTGAAAAGTAACTAGACAGTTTTTTAAATTCAGATTCCTATGACTCTACAGGCTCTGAACATTTTTCTTTTTCAAAGTAGCATTCTTCACATTTATTGCAATGTTTCAAAAACTATTCAAACAAATATAATGGACCATTTTTTGACATTTTGTTCTAGTGATGCAGCCGTGACATTTTTGACTTCAGCATTTGAGGAAAATTTTTCAGTATTGGGAATGTCCAGAAACTGCATGATGCTAAGTCTGGATTATATGGAGGGCGTCTTAGTGCAGTGCCACCAATATTAGCCAGTGCTGCCAATGCAGAAGCAGCAACATGCAGCCCGGCATTGTCGTGAAGCAAAAACCATTGTCTCTTGATTAAATCTGGTCCTTTTTTGCCCTCATAGCCCCACATAAATGGCTTTTCAGTATATTTGCATAGTTGTCACCATTCACTGTCCCGGTGCTGTCGGATTTAACCACATGCACCAAAGAACAGCATAAGAATGACTTTACCAACTGAAGGACACAAATGGAAATTTTTAGATAGTAGCTAGAGATGAGCAAACGTACTCGTCCGAGCTTGATACTCGTTCGAGTATTAGCGTGTTCGAGATGCTCGTTACTAGAGGCGAGCACCACGCGATGTTCGAGTAACTTTCACTTTCATCTCTGAGACGTTAGCACGCTTTTCTGGCCAATAGAAAGACAGGGAAGGCATTACAACTTCCCCCTGCGACGTTCAAGCCCTATACCACCCCCCTGCAGTGAGTGGCTGGTGAGATCAGGTGTCACCTGAGTATATAAATCGGCCCCTCCCGCGGCTCGCCACAGATGCATTCTGACATAGTTCAGGGAAAGTTGCTATAGGGAGAATGTTAGGAGTTATTTTAGGCTTCAAGAACCCCAACGGTCCTTCTTAGGGCCACATCTGACCGTGTGCAGTACTGTTGAGGCTGCTTTTTGCAGTGTTGCGCTTTTTTTTTTTGTATATCGGCCGTGCAGAGCATTGCGTCCTCAATCTGCAGTAATTTTACATAGTATAGGGCCAGTAGTGCTGAGGCAGGGACAGTGAAAAAGGTGAAAGACATATACTGTCTATATAGGCAGTGGGCTTTTCCAAAAAATTTGGGAAAAAACATTCTATTTGGGCTGCCTGTGACCGTCCTGAGTGTACTGCGTCTCTGCTGGGGGTAGTAGTCCTAATTAATACGCAGCCAGCTAAGTGTTACAGCAGGCTTGCGCAAAATTCTTTCCTGGCTCTGCGTTGCCCGTTACACCACCGCTGTCATCGTGTCCAGAGGGAAACAGTCTGCAGTAATTTTACATATTATAGGGCCAGTAGTGCTGAGGCAGGGACAGTGAAAAAGGTGAAAGACGTATACTGTCTATATAGGCAGTGGGCTTTTCCAAAAAAATTTGGGAAAAAACATTCTATTTGGGCTGCCTGTGACCCTCCTGAGTGTACTGCGTCTCTGCTGGGGGTAGTAGTCCTAATTAATACGTAGCCAGCTAAGTGTTACAGCAGGCTTGCGCAAAATTCTTTCCTGGCTCTGCTATGCGTTACACATTACCGCTGTCATCCTGTCCAGACGGAAACAGTCTGCAGTAATTTTACATAGTCGAAGGGCCAGTAGTGGTGAGCCAGGGACAGTGAAAGAGATATACTGTGTATATAGGTAGTGGGCTTTTCCAAAAAAATTTGGGAAAAAACATTCTATTTGGGCTGCCTGTGACCCTCCTGAGTGTACTGCGTCTGTGCTGGGGGTAGTAGTCCTAATTAATACGTAGCCAGCTAAGTGTTACAGCAGGCTTGCGCAAAATTCTTTCCTGGCTCTGCGTTGCCCGTTACATCACCGCTGTCATCCTGTCCAGAGGGAAACAGTCTGCAGTAATTTTACATAGTCCAGGGCCAGTAGTGGTGAGGCAGGGACAGTGAAAGAGATATACTGTCTATATAGGCAGTGGGCTTTTTCAAAAAAATTTGGGAAAAAACTTTCTATTTGGGCTGCCTGTGACCATCCTCAGTGTACTGCGTCTGTGCTGGGGGTAGTAGTCTTAATTAATACGCAGCCAGCTAAGTGTTACAGCAGGCTTGCGCAAAATTCTTTCCTGGCTCTGCTGCGCGTTCCATAAGCGAAGTCAGCCTCCAACCACAGGCCAATAAGCGGCACATTTAATTACAGCGTTCTGTTTCTGCACTACTGGTAATACACCATGCTGAGGGGTAGGGGTAGGCCTAGAGGACGCGGAGGCCCAAGTCAGGGTGTGGGCACAGGCCGAGCTCCTGATCCAGGTGTATCGCAGCCAACTGCTGCGGGATTAGGAGAGAGGCACGTTTCTGGCATCCCCACATTGATCTCACAATTAATGGGTCCACGTGGTAGACCTTTATTAGAAAATGAGCAGTGTGAGCAGGTCCTGTCGTGGATGGCAGAAAGTGCATCCAGCAATCTATCGACCACCCAGAATTCTGCGCCGTCCACTGCTGCAACTCTGAATCCTCTGGCTGCTGCTCCTCCTTCCTCCCAGCCTCCTCACTCCATTACAATGACACATTCTGAGGAGCAGGCAGACTCCCAGGAACTGTTTTCGGGCCCCTGCCCAGAATGGGCAGCAATGGTTCCGAATCCTCTCCCACTGGAGGAGTTTGTCATGCCCAACCTTTGGAAAGTTCCCGGGGTCCGGGGGATGAGGCTGGGGACTTCCGGCAACTGTCTCAAGAGCTTTCAGTGGGTGAGGAGGACGATGACGATGAGACACAGTTGTCTATCACTCAGGTAGTAGTAATTCCGAGGGAGGAGCGCACAGAGGATTCGGAGGAAGAGCAGCAGGACGATGAGGTGACTGACCCCACCTGGTTTGCTACGCCTACTGAGGACAGGTCTTCAGAGGGGGAGGCAAGTGCAGCAGCAGGGCAGGTTGGAAGAGGCAGTGTGGTGGCCAGGGGTAGAGGCAGGGCCAGACCGAATAATCCACCAACTGTTTCCCAAAGCGCCCCCTCGCGCCATGCCACCCTGCAGAGGCCGAGGTGCTCAAAGGTCTGGCAGTTTTTCACTGAGAGTGCAGACGACCGACGAACAGTGGTGTGCAACCTTTATCGCGCCAAGATCAGCCGGGGAGCCACCACCACCAGCCTCACCACCACCAGCATGCGCAGACATATGATGACCAAGCACCCCACAAGGTGGGACGAAGGCCGTTCACCACCTCCGGTTTGCACTGCTGCCTCTCCCCCTGTGCCCCAACCTGCCACTGAGATCCAACCCATCTCTCAGGACACAGGCACTACCGTCTCCTGGCCTGCACCCAAACCCTCACCTCCGCTGTCCTCGGCCCCATCCACCAATGTCTCTCAGCGCACCGTCCAGCCGTCGCTAGCGCAAGTGTTGGAGCGCAAGCGCAAGTACGCCGCCACGCACCCGCACGCTCAAGCGTTAAACGTGCACATAGCCAAATTTATCAGCCTGGAGATGCTGCCGTATAGGGTTGTGGAAACGGAGGCTTTCAAAGGTATGATGGCGGCGGCGGCCCCGCGCTACTCAGTTCCCAGTCGCCACTACTTTTCCCGATGTGCCGCACCAGCCCTGCACGACCACGTCTCCCGCAACATTGTACGCGCCCTCACCAACGCGGTTACTGCCAAGGTCCACTTAACAACGGACACGTGGACAAGCACAGGCGGGCAGGGCCACTATATCTCCCTGACGGCACATTGGGTGAATTTAGTGGAGGCTGGGACAGTCAGAGCCTGGGACCGCTCACGTCCTACCCACCCCCAGAATTGCGGGCCCCAGCTCGGTGGTGGTATCTGCGGCGGTGTATGCTTCCTCCACTAAACCACCCTCCTCCTCCTCCTCCTCCTACGCAACCTCTGTCTCGCAATCAAGATGTGTCAGCAGCAGCAGCACGTTGCCAGCAGTCGGTGTCGCGCGGCACGGCAGCGCAGCGGTGGGCAAGCGTCAGCAGGCGGTGCTGAAACTACTCAGCTTAGGAGAGAAGAGGCACACAGCCCACGAACTGCTGCAGGGTCTGACAGAGCAGACCGACCGCTGGCTTGCGCCGCTGAGCCTCCAACCGGGCATGGTCGTGTGTGACAACGGCCGTAACCTGGTGGCGGCTCTGCAGCTCGGCAGCCTCACGCACGTGCCATGCCTGGCCCATGCCTTTAATTTGGTGGTTCAGCGCTTTCTGAAAAGCTACCCACGCTTGTCAGACCTGCTCGGAAAGGTGCGCCGGCTCTGCGCACATTTTCGCAAGTCCCACACGGACGCTGCCACCCTGCGCACCCTGCAACATCGGTTTAATCTGCCAGTGCACCAACTGCTGTGCGACGTGCCCACACGGTGGAACTCTACGCTCCACATGTTGGCCAGGCTCTATGAGCAGCGTAGAGCTATAGTGGAATACCAACTCCAACATGAGCAGCGCAGTGGGAGTCAGCCTCCTCAATTCTTTACAGAAGAGTGGGCCTGGTTGGCAGACATCTGCCAGGTCCTTGGAAACTTTGAGGAGTCTACCCAGATGGTGAGCGGCGATGCTGCAATCATTAGCGTCACCATTCCTCTGCTATGCCTCTTGAGAGGTTCCCTGCAAAGCATAAAGGCAGACGCTTTGCGCTCGGAAACGGAGGCGGGGGAAGACAGTATGTCGCTGGATAGTCAGAGCACCCTCCTGTCTATATCTCAGCGCGTTGAGGAGGAGGAGGAGCATGAGGAGGATGAGGAGGAGGGGGAAGAGACAGCTTGGCCCACTGCTGAGGGTACCCATGCTGCTTGCCTGTCATCCTTTCAGCGTGTATGGCCTGAGGAGGAGGAGGATCCTGAAAGTGATCTTCCTAGTGAGGACAGCCATGTGCTTTCTGGCTCCCTAGCAAGACTGTGTCACCGCTCCCCAGTCAAGGCTGAGTTGGCGGGAGCACTGTAAAAGGATGGTGAGGAAGTACGTAGCCGATCGCACGACCGTCCTCCGTGACGCCTCTGCCCCCTACAACTACTGGGTATCAAAGCTGGACACGTGGCCTGAACTCACGCTGTATGCCCTGGAGGTGCTTGCTTGTCCTGCGGCTAGCGTCTTGTCAGAGAGGGTGTTTAGTGCGGCTGGGGGAATCATCACGGATAAGCGTACCCGCCTGTCAACCGACAGTGCCGACAGGCTTACACTCATCAAGATGAACAAAGCCTGGATTTCCCCAGAATTCTCTTCTCCACCAGCGGACAGCAGCGATACCTAAACAATACGTAGGCTGCACCCGTGGATGGAAGCTTTGTTCTCTATCACTATCAAAAACGGGGACCTTTTAGCTTCATCAATCTGTGTATTCTATTCATCCTCCTCCTCCTGCTCCTCCTCCTGAAACCTCACGTAATCACGCCGAACGGGCAATTTTTCTTAGGCCCACAAGGCTCAGTCATATAATTTTTGTAAACAATTTTTATACGTTTCAATGCTCATTAAAGCGTTGAAACTTGCACCTGAACCAATTTTTATTTTAACTGGGCTGCCTCCAGGCCTAGTTACAAATTAAGCCACATTAACCAAAGCGATTAATGGGTTTCACCTGCCCTCTTGGTTGGGCATGGGCAATTTTTCTGAGGTACATTAGTACTGTTGGTACACCAATTTTTTTGGGCCCTCGCCTACAGTGTAATCCAATTAATTTTTTGCCCACCTGCATTAAAGCTGACGTTACATCAGCTGTGCTGGGCACTGCAATGGGATATATTTATGTACCGCCGGTGGCTTCCTGGGACCCACCCATGCTGTCGGTCCACATGGACTTCCCATTAGGGAGATGTACGTGCCTGTGTATACTTATAAAAAACTCGAGCCTGACTGGGGCATGCAGTTTGGGCCGAAGCCCACCTGTATTTAATCAGACATTAGCTCTGCTGTCCAGGGCACTGCAATAGGATATATTTATGTACCGCTGGTGGCTTCCTGGGACCCACCCATGCTGTCGGTCCACATGGAGTTGTAACTGCATGTGTCCACTTCTAAAGAACCCCAGTCTGACTGGGGCATGCAGTATGGGCTGAAGCCCACCTGCATTAAACATGACATTACTTCAGCTGTGCTGGGCACTGCAATGGGATATATTTATGTACCGCCGGTGGCTTCCTGGCACCCACCCATGCTGTCGGTCCCCACGGAGTTGTAACTGCATGTGTCCACTTCTAAAGAACCCCAGTCTGACTGGGGCATGCAGTGTGGGCCGAAGCCCACCTGCATTAAACATGACATTACCTCAGCTGTGATGGGCAATGCAATGGGATATATTTATGTACCGCCGGTGGGTTCCAGGGAGCCACCCATGCTGTGGGTGCACACGGAATTCCCATTGCGGAGTTGTACCTGCCTGTGACTATTTATAAAAAACCGCGGTCTGACTGGGGCATGCAGACACCTTGACAGAATGAATAGTGTGTGGCACATAGGTTCCCCATTGCTATTTCCACGTGTGCAGCTCCTGATGGAGGTGGCACAGGATTGGATTTCTCATTGCTTCTGTACAGCATTGTGGGCTATCGCCCCGCCCCTTTTAAAGAGGGTCGCTGCCTAGCCGTGCCAACCCTCTGCAGTGTGTGCCTGCGGTTCCTCCTTATGGCAGACGCACTTATAAATAGACATGAGGGTGGTGTGGCATGAGGGCAGCTGAAGGCTGCACAGGGACACTTTGGTGTGTGCTGTGGACACTGGGTCGTGCGGGGGGGGGGGGGGTTGGGCAGCATGTAACCCAGGAGAAGTGGCAGCGGAGTGTCATGCAGGCACTGATTGTGCTTTGTTGGAGGTAGTGTGGTGCTTAGCTAAGGTATGCATTGCTAATGAGGGCTTTTCAGAAGTAAAAATTGTTGGGAGGGGGGTGCCACTCTTGCCGCTATTGTGGCTTAATAGTGGGACCTGGGAACTTGAGATGCAGCCCAACATGTAGCCCCTCGCCTGCCCTATCCGTTTTTGTGTCGTTCCCATCACTTTCTTTAATTGCCCAGATTTTCACAAATGGAAACCTTAGCGAGCATCGGCGATATACAAAAATGCTCGGGTCGCCCATTGACTTCAATGGGGTTCTTTATTCGAAACGAACCCTCAAGCATCGCGAAATTTTCGTCCCGAGTAACGAGCACCCGAGCATTTTGGTGCTCGCTCATCTCTAATAGTAGCAAATCCTTGTGTTTCTACACACTTAACTATTGATTGGTCTCTGGGTCATAATGACATATCCACGACTCATCCCATGTCAAAATAATGATTAAGAAATGAGGAATCCTCTCTGACTTCTGAAGGATTTCCTTGTGCACCTCAACTTCTTGTTGCATCTGCTCTTTTATGAGATTTCTTACTACTCATCTGGCGCACACGCAATACATTTTCAGTTTCTTTATCAAAATGTGTTGAGCCAGTTTAGATGAGATGAAAAGCGAAACTGAGGGTGCACATAAAGTGAGCCTTCTGTCTTCTTGCAACCATTCATTAGTCTTGGCAATGTTGACATCCGTAACCGCTGTGGATGGCCTCCCTTAATGCACTTCATCATACACTTGTGTGTTGTTCTCCTCAAAGTGCTTCCACCACTGAAATACTGCAGCATGGCTAATCGCTTCATTACCATATGCTTGTCGTAACATTTTGAGAGTTTCATTACCACTCTTCCCAAGCTTAACACAAAATTCAATTGCACACCTCTGCCGTATTTTTAGAGAAATATCTACTTCATCTGCTATGTTGGCACATGCAAACTGCTTTCACTTGCTGCGACAGAATGCTGAAGAGTATGGCTGTCCAACTGCAGGTTCAGATACGTTAACGCATGGCATTCCCAAATACTTGTGCAGTGTTGCCATATCCACTACCTGGAAAGAAAAATATAGGCAGCCTCATTACTTTTCAATCAGCCCATGTATGATGATCAAAGGTCCAAGTATTCTGGAGTTAATATGGATGCATTATGTTTGTTGTGTAACTGGTCTTAGTCTCTTTTTATCTTGTACAAATAATCTTTTTCACAGCCCAGTGCTCTGCATGTCATTAGCGCCAAACATCTGGTTGCAGGTGTACAACTCAGGAAATATGAGTGAGGTAATAGTGAGGAAAAACCATTACATTTTTTATGCAAACGGCAGGACACACTATAAAAACTGAAATAAAAAACCCCAAATTTTCATGCTAACTTTACATGCCAATTTCTATTTGCTTTCTTATAGAGATGTAGTATATGGTATACAGTGCTGTGAAAAATGGCTTGCCTCTCAGCTCATTTTTTCTATTTTTGCTATTTTGTCACATTTAAATGTTTCCGATCATCAAACTAATTTTAATATAAGATAAAGACAACTACAGTAACACAAAATGCAGTTTTTGAATGATCATGCCATTTATTGAAGGTAAAGATTTATTCAAAAGTTTTGTAACGCATGGGTTTATGAGAGATCGCTCCTGTCTGACCAATCTGATGAGCTTCTACAAGGAAGTAAGTTCTAGACTGGACCGGGGAGTCACTGGATCTTGTGTAGCTGGACTTTTCCAAAGTGTTTGATACTGTGTCACATAAGTGGTTGAATATAAAGTGAGAATGCTTGGTCTGGGTGAGGATGTGTGTGAGTAAGTCTCAATAATAGAAAGTAGAGGGTGGTTAATAATGGTACCTAATCTGATTGGGTCCCTGTTACTAGTATGTTTTGGACCCTGTTCTTTTTAATAGATTCATCAATGACCAGGTAGAAGGATTACATAGTTAAATACATATTTGCAGATGATACAAAACTATTTAAAGAAATAAACACAAGAGAGGACAGAATGCAGTTGCAAGAGGATCTGGAAAAGTAAAAAATGAGGTTTGCAACTGATAAATATAAGGTTATGCAAATGGGAAAGAGAAATACATGTCACCATTACACACTAAATGGGAAACTACTGGGTAATACTGACATTGAAAAGGACTTGGCGTTTTAAGTTTACTGTAAACTCAACTGGAGCAATCAGTGTCAGGCAGCTGCTGCCAAGGCAAATAGGATCATGTTTAGAAAAAAAGACTTTCATCCCACCTTGGACGGCTTCTAGCTCCTGGTTCCATACAGCAGGTGCGTCTCCAAGTGCTCATACAGCCTTACGGTCATTCTGGCTTTCTTTCACAAGTAAATTCCATAGTCGGCGAAGCACTGGTGTGACAAATTTCCTGCTTTATTGTTTAAAATATGTGCATAGTCACAGATAAAGAAGGATGCGTTTCAACTCTATCACGAGCCTTGTTCACAAGGTGAAGAAGGCTCGTGATAGAGTTGAAACGCGTCCTTTATCTGTGAATATGCACATATTTTAAACAATAAAGCAGGAAGTTTGTCACACCAGTGCTTTGCTGACAATGGAATTTACTGGCAAATAGGATCATGGGGTGCATCAAAAGAGGTATAAGTGCACATGATTAGAACATTGGGGAGTTCTTTCTCTGGATCAACAATGGGTGTAATAATCTGAACTGGATGAACATATGTCTTTTTTTGCCTCACATACTATGTTACTATGTTAAGTAATCACCTCATAAACCTGATAACCGATTGTTCTACACCTAGCAGTATCAACTACAGTCAAATGTTTGTGATAGCTTGCAATGAGTCTTTTGCATAGCTGTTGAGAATTTTTTTGCCCACTCTTCTTTGCAGAATTGTTTTAATTTGGCTACATTTAAGGGTTTTTGAACATAAACAGTCCATTCAAGGTTCTGCCACAGCATCTCAATGAGACCCAAGTCAGCACATTGACACAGTCACTCCAAAACCTTAACTGTGTTTTTTTCAGCCATTCACAGGTGGATTTGATGTGTGCTTTGGATACCGTAATTGTCCTGCTTTATAATTCAACTGTGCTTGAACTTTAGGTTACAAGGTAATGAGTGGACACTCTGCTTCAGGATTTTCAGATAGAGAGCAGAATTCATGATTCCATCAATTATGACAAGTCATCCAGGTCCCACAAAAGAAAAGCAGTTCCAGACCATCACACTACCACCATTCTTGACTGTTGGTTTGATGCTAATATTTTGGAATGTGGTGTTAACTTTACACCAGATGTAGTTGGACCGATGCTTTCCAAAATTTCCACCTTTAGGTTATGAAGTCATAAAATATTATCCCAATAAGGTTTGGGCATCATCTAGATGTTTTTTCAGCCTTGCAACTAACCCATTGGTGCCATTTTTGTCCAATTGCATCCTGTACATTGTAAATTTTGCTAGGCCAGCACCTCCTAAGAGGATTCACTGCAGTCTCAAATTTTCTACGGGGGTATACAGTATTATTTAAAATATTCCTAATGATGCCTATTATAAAAAGTACCCACAGTAATCTGGGAGAATCTATTGAATTTTGAAATAAAAAGAATATCAAAATTCCAATAAAAGGTTCTCTTTAATGAAGAATTAAAGGTGGGATTTTTTTGATCAAAGTTAGAAGATTCAACTCTCTGAAAAGGAACTAACTAATTCAAAAATGTAGCACTCATCTGAACAACAATATAAAACACAATATACCTCACAGTGCGATTGAAATTGAAATAGGAAAATAATAATGTAAAAGACATGAAAATATGTAAAAATAAGAAACAGCTATGAACATAACATTAGAACTGTGAAACTGCAATATGGAAGAAACATAAACAGAATAAATATTTAAATGTTTCTACTATTAATGTAACAATATATAAAATAAAGAGAAGCCACATGCCTTCATAGTAATGGTATTCAGGGGGAAAATTGCTCAGAAACAGCAATTATATTATTCTTTCTAGTAGTTATAAAGTTTTTGTGTAGTAAGAAGTGACAACCCCTCATCGCTCTTCTTTATGATTTTCAAATAAAGCTGGTCATAGATATGAGATATTTATCTATACATCATTGACAGATCCAAATTGTTTTAGGGTGACTGTACACATTAGACAGCTGTCTGAAGAATGCACATTTCGCTGATGGCTGTGTTGCCTGAAACCCCATACAAATGCAGGCTCAACTGAGCATGTATAGTATGTGTTCTGAGTGCAGAGAGGAAAGAAAGCCGCTGGCAGATACCTGTCCTATCCATATCTCCTCTAACAACAGGCCATGGCAGAGAGTCAGGAGGCCCAAAGCACATTAGAAGGTTGTCAGGGTCAGACTATATGCATCTAACGTATATGAAAACCCTTAGTATCATCTGTTGTTAATTTAATTTTAGGTTTAGGTACATGACCAGCAGAGACATCAGATTCTTAGCAGATGTCACCAAATGTAGCTGGATACTTCAATGGTCAACACATAAATATCTCATGTGTACTGCTAGCTAAAGCTGGCCATACATTTATGATATTGATCCACCAGTAACACTGTGCATGAAAATGAGTGATGAAGGAGCAGTTTAAAAAAAACCTGACTCCCTGTATCTTGAATACTATGATAAAAAAGATCAGCTGAATTTGCCTGGACATGCCCTACTTTGCAAATCTGAACATAGACAGACACAATTTTCCAGTAGGAAAGAAGACATATCAACCATCGCAAACGATTGTTTCCATTTTTAAAATGGATGATTGGCCAAAATCAGCCATTTCAGCAACCATTCCCTCATGTGTGTGGCCACCTTAAGACGAGCTTATACACTTATTAATTTAGTTGAGTAAATATATTTTTATGCTCTATTTTTCCTCCTATATCCCTCATACGACCATACTGCTTCCATAGACCATACCGTCGTTTAGCTTTTCGACTCAATTTATGTGATATGGTGGGTAGTCATTGTAGCTTTGATGTTTATTATCTCCCACCTTAATATTATTCATAAAACAATAATAGAGAGTTGATAACTGTCACCTGCCAAGACAGGCAGATTGTAATCTACAGTTAAACACTACTACAGTTAAACATTGTAATTAATAAGATTAGAATATTATAGAAAACAATTAATAAGTAATCTATTTTAGCATAAAATGGGTCCAAAAGGTCCAATAGACAAGAACCCACTTTGGCACTTACTTTGGAGGGAGTTGTTTAGCAGCACAATCCATTTCTTAAGAGTGTAACTCACAAATACCCTATTAGACTTAATTGATTATATGACCCACATGTGCAGTGATAAAAAAGATAAAAGCGAATATACTTGATTTAAGCTTTCAGACCACTGTCTGATACTATGCATGAAATCGACATGCAGCAGTGAAATAAGCTACTACAATCACAAAACCTCATGGATCTGAAATTGACAACTTTACATGTTTTTCTATATATTTTAAGCTTTTGCTTTCTCAGAAAGAATTTGTTAAAGGAGAGCACCCACACTTTATATAGATGTTTGTCCAGCCTATCCAGTGATGTTCGAATAATAGAGATGGCAAAGAACAATTCCTGTAGTGCTCTGAGTGAGTTTCTTTCTTTTTTTTTTTAGACCATACTAGTAGCGGACGGTAGGGCTCCAATGCAACAGGAGAACGGATTTCTAAATAAAGTGGTGTTTACTTCCAAGATAGATTCTCCTTACTGCCAGCACTATATAAATTAACAAATGCAACAAATCTAATACTCAGTAATAATGGATCTTTGTGTGGTTGTGCAGTTCGCAAAACATCTTAAGTGATCTTGATCAGATTCCAAATTGTACCTTTCAGACATGCAGTTATCTGACTTCCTTATGCATTGTTAGTGAAAATTAATTTTGGATTATTTTGATCTAGACTATTTATTCCCTAAGTGCTCTTTTATTTGGAAGCTTTAGATGTTAATTCTATAATGCCAGACATAGACAATATTGCTAGAGTAATAATTATATTATACAGAAAGCTCATATATCTGTTTCCATTTACTGCGCTTTAATTTCCCATTACGTCAATCAATGCTTGCATAGATACACATAAGCAAAATATACCCCAATTAAAGGATATCTTTCAGTTTCAATACAAACACTGTGCTATCACTTCACTAGTTCCATCATTTGGAGAATGTGCTAACTGGCTCTATTTCCTTTTCAAATTAATGCCTTGTAAAGTGGATTTTTATTTTGTTTACTATCTTCTGTAATATATATATTTATAAAAATTTACTTAAGTCATTCTTAAAATATTTTACATTTGAATAGGCCTGTGAGTTTTAGCCTACTAACATGTTATGTTATTACTATTAGTGGGAATCCATGATTTATTGGAGGAATAAAAGAATGCAGGCTATCTATAAGCAGAGAGAGTGAGGGAACACTTAGCTAACGTAAATTAATTGAAGTCTCAAAGTCCAGATGAATTACATCCTCGGATACTAAAGGAAGCAGGGGAGGTAATTCCTGAGCAACTTGCCATAATCTTTGAAAATTCATGTAGAACAGAAGTCCCAGAAGATTAAAGAATGGCAAATGTTGTCCTCATCTTCAAAAAAGGCAAGAAGGCAGATCCAGGAAACTACAGGCCTGTGAGCCTGACTTCTATACCGGGAAAGATCTTTGAACAAATTATTAAACAGCATGTATGCAAGTACTTAGATAAAAATGGAGTAATTAACTAGAGCCAGCATAGGTTTGTAACACACAAGTCATGCCAGACAAATCTAATTTCCTTCTATGACAGAATCACCGACTGGGTTGATCAGGGAAATCCGGTAGAAATGGTATATTTGACTTTAGTAAAGCCTTTGACAAAGTATCTCATACCATACTTATTGACAAAATGACCAAATATGGGATTGACAAGGCAACTGTTAGGTGGATTCACAACTGGCTGAGTGATCATACTGAGAGTGGTCATAAATGGCTGCATATCCAAGTGAATGCATTACGTGGGGTTCCACAAGACTCTTTCCTAGGCCCAGTGTTGTTCACCATTTGTATAAATGATCTGGAGTAGGGAATTGATGGGAAACTGATCAAATTTGCCAATGACAGAAAGCTAGGGGGGATAGCTAACAGTAGGGAAGAGAGTATTCAAAAAGATCTAGAAAAACTTGAACAAGGAGAAATGCAAAGTCCTACATCTGGGCAAGAAAAATGAAAAAAAAAAATCACATACAGAAAGGGAGGAATTCCGGTATGCAGCACATGTAAAAAAGACTTGGGTATCCTAATAGATCATAGACTGAACATGAGTCAACAATGTGATGCAGCAGCTAAAAAGGCAAACACAATTCTGGGATGTATTAAGAGAAGTATAGAGATCACGTGAGGTAATTATCCCCATCTACTCTTCATTAGTCAGACCTCGTCTGGAATACTATGTCCAGTTCTAGGCACCCCACTTTAAAAATGATCTAGACAAACTGGAGCGAGTTCAGATAGTGATTTGCAAATCATGTCCTATGAGAAACTGTTAAAGAATCTGGGAGTGTATAGCTTGCAAAAAAGAAGGCTGAGAGAAAACAATATCTGTCTACAAATATCTGAAGTCCACCATATATAAAGAGAGTGACAGCATACCAGGCATACAAATTCAGATATGAATTTAATCCTCCATTAGCGTGACTTTTTGATCCACTTGGGGTCTTTGTAAAAGTACAATACAAATAAACTTACAGCAACTTATACCAAAACAGCACAAACACACCACCAATCACAGCTAAAACCAGTCAGGTGTCACTAGGTCTTAATCACCAAGCTACACTGCAATCTACATCCAGTTAATTTCTATTGCATACCTCCTGCTCACTCCAAGCTCTGTGTGACTCCAGCTCCTGTCAGGCATTTCTTCCCATCTACTGCGCATGCACGAGAGTTGCGGGCGCATCGCGATGCCTACTGACTTCGCGCTGGAGTCCCGGGATCCCCTTTCTTTACTGCACATGATAAAAGTAATTTCACTTCCTCTCATGGATTGGATCTGTAATGAGAGGTGAAATTTTAACTTTTTGTTACTTTTACATGATTGCCGTTATCCAATGGAAATATCCAGGCTCTTGGCTATGTTTGGTAGCCAGGAGCAGGGAGATTTTAAATTACCCTGGCAATCCACGGCTTTTGTGCATGCGTTCACCATTTTAGTGACGGCACATGCACAGAAGCCGGGGTGTGGTCCACGGATATATCCACGGGCATTAGGTACTTAATGTCATCTCCCCTCCGATGACATCTGGCGCACAGACACCCGTTTAAGGTCCTGGAGGACTAGAATGCCACGGGACATTGTTGAGGATGGGTGTGAGTACTCTCAGCTCCCCTCATGGATCCAATCCATGGTCTATATTTTTTTATTAATTACAAAGAAAAAGCAATTATATTTTTCCTATGTGTTTTTATTTTGTGGTTGTAGAATTTTTTATTCTGTTGCCTGCACATTGCTATGGAGGCTGCCAACTTTCCTGAGGTACATTTAACAGCATTTAAAGATCTGCTTTACAGCAGCTTCATGTGCGTACCAGTGAGCACTGTTATTGGCTGCAGCACCTTATGATATCCCGTACACAGGCTGCTGCAGCATGTAAGCAAAACATAATATAGGAGACCAGTAGGGGTGGCGCTGGAGGCAGTAGAGGCCAGAATAGGTGAGTATCAGCTTGCTCACTATTTTTACATATGGGGAATCTGCTTAGATAAAACTTTGACAACTCCTTTAAAGCTGAAAGTCTACAGTTCGGTTATAAATTGATCACTTTGTTTCAAATCCATTGTGGCGGTATATCATGGCTAAAATAAAAAAAAAATTGAGTGACTGGATATATATTTTCTATACTCCTGAAAGTAAAATACAATAATTTCTAGTTTAAAACTTGTTCTTGAAATATTACATACCCCTATATAGTCACATTTCACTAGTAAATTGTGATATTTTTTCTATATCCGTTTTATGAGTGATATAAAACTTTTAACTTTCTATAGCTGAAATGCTTCTTCTAGTAGATGAAATATCTCGACTGCTGTCAAGGTGGAGGAACGTTTGCATGAATATGTTTCAATGTTATTAATAATTGCTTATTGTAAGATGATTTGCAAGATTTTTGGTTTAATGGCCTTTAAAAATATTTGAAACCTAAGAAATATTCTATGTGTAATATACAGCAGTAATATTTTTAAAACCCCAATCATAATTGAATAACTGTTTAATACATTAAAAACTATTTTTTCGGTGCTTACAACTGTAAGACCTCCAATGTTTACAGTTAGTTTGCATTGTTTTATAATTAATAAATCATCTTAAAATGAGGATTGTAAAAAGAGACAATATATTTTAGTTTTCAGTCTGTGAAAAGGCCGCAGTAATAAAAGAATGCCTCTTCTCTTAACCATCCAAATGATAATGTTCTGAATGAATTACCAAAAATGTTTTATTAACCATTTTGCAATTAGGAAAAGGAAAAATAAGGGATATTGTAGTTAATTATTTGTTACGGGATCAGACCACACAAAGACAATGAAATACTTGAGCTAGATTGTGCGGTAAAGTACTTGTCGGATTTAAATAACTTTGCATAATTATGTTTTTGATGCAACCTAATCGTTATTGACAATTCTAAGCATGCCTTAAATAGTTATGTAGCTCTCCAACTATAACAATTATGTTAAGCTATTACTAGCAGAAAACCATTGTGCGCTATAGTCCTAGCACAGTGCCATTCATAATGCCCCCTATCCGTTCCAACCACCAAATAATGTTTCTTACATAGTGGCAGACAGAAATGCCCCTATTTGTTGACAGCCACCAAAGAAATAACTTAATAATCGACCTTTACAGTAGCAGCTATAATGCTTCTGTAACAGTGCAAGCAACTAATGCCTCCCACATAATGTCAGCAGCAACAATAATCCATAAAGTACCAGCTACAGCATGGCGCCTAATAAATGCTTCACTAAGTGTGATAAATTGCATCAGTACCCAGTGAACCAGATAAGCTAGTTTTGCTTTAGCTACATGTCAGTGCTCTAAAAAAATCTTAGATTCTAAAATATAATAACCTAAAGGTTTCATTGACATGTTTGTGCATTTAAACCTAAAGTAAGTTTGAGAAATTATGCATTTTCGCCTGGTCACCGAATGAAAATTAGTGGCATTTTTTTTTATTTTCACATGTCTTTATAAGTTACATTTGATAATAAAATATTTTGAAGAATTTTATACTCATTTTTCAGTGATACTGTGTGTATCAGTACCATACAGATTAACGAACATTCTCAGGCATCGGTTCATTTTGTAGAATAACTGTGATCCTTAGGCTTTATTCACACAAGTGTTTTATCGCAGCAATTTTGTCGCTGTGATAAAGCTCAGAGCTGACTAATAGCGTGCTCAAAAGAGGCAAATAACCTTGTCATTCTACTATCACAATGCCTCCTTAGAAGTACTTATAGCAAAACTGTTTACTTACATCAGCATCCTTACACGTTGTTTAGGTAGTGTATGACACTTTTATTTAGGTACACTCTTTTTTTGGATTCATTTTTGATATTCCTACTTGAACACGAAGGTCATACTATTAAAGCATTCTTTAAAGCTGTTATTATGGACTGTAGTTTTTGACAGACTATTGTAATTGTACTACTGTTTTTAACCTTTTATAAAGATCTCCATAATCTATTTTTTCTTGAACTATTGTCCCTCTACATCTTTCCAAAAAGAACTCAAGTAATGTTTTGCCTGAAAATGCTCAATGACTGTGCTTGAACTAAACATGTCCTTATCTCAGCAGGCATGTCTAGTACTACAAATCCTCCTCCAAGTAGTGCAAATAATAAGGTTTCCAAGTACCATATAAATACAGTTAAGAAGGGGAACCGGCGCATTTTTAGACTTTTTATGAGAATACAAAGCTAATAATTAAAGTGGAAGCATAAAATATGTTTATTATAATCTGAGAAAATGTTAACACAACACCCATTACTGAATTTTTATCTGTATTGTATAGTTTTGATAGAAAATTCATTATATTCACTACAATCACACTCTCATTATACTGCAATAAATTGTTTTTCATGCATTACCTGCAATACCAATATTCCTTAGCATGGAAGGTTTTAAAAACCAAATCTTCATCACATAGTAGAATGAAGATCACTGCTGCACATAGCCAATACTGTCACTTCAACTATGTGGAGAAACACTCACCAAACACTAGACAACAAGTATGACCAGCAGGAAGGCTAACATTGCCCGACTTGTGGAGTATTTCCCTGTGCTATTCCTAGCATGACCTCAACACATTACAACAGGCAGTAGGAAAGCTAGTCTTTCTCTCCAAGCTGTAATGGCACATCATTGTTGAGCCATCTTCCTGAGATCCAAATTCTGGTCAGATAGCTCAGATATGGACTCACAGGCTCCTGCTTATTTCCTGTTTCCTGTCCTCCCATTCTTGAGGGCATCTGTCCATGAGGCAGCATTTTCACTGCATGTTTTAACAGCACACCAGACTTTATGAAAATTATATCTCCCATTCTCTTGATGTGTGTTCTGTGGCTTCACACAGAATAATCCCTAATGTTACTCCAAAGGCCTTACTAGGGGAGTTGCTTCAATCAGATATCCAGTTGGTGCTAGTGCATCAGCAAAAAAGATGCTTTTGACTTTGGCAACTGTACCTCCCACCTAGAAAACAAGATGGCCAAACTAGCCAAAGACCATAATAACCTGGTTGACATTACAATTGATAGAGATAAGCAACTGGCAGCACTTTTGGCTAAATCTATATAATATACTTTATAAAAGCACCTAGAAATTTAGTCCCACCACAACAATATTCGCTTTTCTGACAATCCTGAGGTGACTTAAACAAACCAGTTTCACAAATTTCTCCTTGATTTCCAGATACTTGGTCAACTAAAAGTAATACAAAATCTTGACTAAAGAAATTGAACCAGATAAATAATTCAGATAAAGCAAGTACTTACATAAAGTATAGCGGTCAGAAATAGCTGCAGGGAGCAGCAAATCACTTTCTTTTTTGGGAACACAAGCCTCTCCAGGGTACTGTACCATAGTGTATCCTTAATATGGATAAGCTCTCACCTCCAGACAAAGGAGCAGCTCATCCTGCACAAGTAAAAAGCACCATAGAACATGTAGTAGCATACTGCACTATAGAGAGACACTACTAGACAGCCAGTTAGAGCAGGCACTGCAGTAATACAGGTGTTTTACCATGAAATATCCATTCTGATTAGCAGGATTTTCCAACAAAGTGTGCATGTGCCCCAGATCCAGACTGTCTGCAATATTGTATGTTGAATCTGGTTTCAAGTTGCACTATTCTGAGAAAGATAATTGTATGTTGAAAATATTGTATCCTGCCGAATCACTTGTATATTATTTCAATGCTATATACAGGTAGAAGGAAGTGTCAAAAACTTGCCAAGCTGTTTCTGACAAATCCCAATTCAAATCTCTAATGTGTATGGATAAATACAAGATATTAGGCTCTTTATATGACCAATCCACTTGGATGCATGCTTCATGGTGGCACACAAACACTCCTACTGTTCAGTACATTTTAAGTGTAGAAGGAAACGTTGGCATAGTGACACTTCACCCCATACTGATTCTTCTTGATATGCCATAATGTTTCTATAGCATCTGTTGATGTAAGCATGAGGTTGGGAGTATATTTTGGTATTCTCCACTATTTTGCTCTTATTTGGAAAGAAACTCATTCTCTTTTATCAAAAGGTTTGGATTATCCATGTTTGCGTGTTAAGCACTTTGTCCCATCAATATTGGGATAGACAAGATACCATATACAGATCACACCACAGTTTTTAATTTCCTTTTATAGTAGCCAACACACTTAATGCCAAAACGGGCATCCCAACTTAATTCCCATTTTTACTGAGGTAGTATAGTGTGTTAATCACAATTTAGTCACTAGTGGAAGTGTAGTGGAGGAAATGATGATGTCCTCTGATAAGCATGCTGCATATTATCTAGCTAGAGGGTACAGATTCATCATTTTTCAAATATTAGTATAATGTGGTGATAATTAGCACAGATACTTTGATACTTTTAGATTTATGTATAGATTGTGCCAGGGTTTCTATAGGTTATATGTTTTAATATTTTATAAATTTCTGTTTTGGACATATTCCTTTCCCAATTGTTTTTTTAGCACTTGCAACTATATGATAGATGTCACTTCATTATACTCTGTTACAGGTAGGCACAGCTCTGAGCTCTATTTACTATATATCTATGACATTCATTTTTCAATCTTTCCCTAACCATTCACTACACAGTCAATTTACTGGAATTTTAAGGGAGTATTCCCATCTAAGACTCTCATGCATATCCACAGGATTTGCCATGAAAGTCTGCTAGATTCGGATCCCACCTTAGGGATCCACACTATCTTCAGTTCTCACTCATACCAGTTCCTGCCCAGCTAGATGCGATGGTGGCTGGGGGTAGTCAGGACTTACAGAAAGAGCTGAGGAGGCTTTACTATGCTGTTTCCACAACTCGGTAGCTGTGGAAACAGCACAGCTTGCTGCACTACGCTGTTTCTTTAACACCCATTGATTTCTATTGAGGCTATGGTAACAGCATGGCTGTTTCTGTAAGCAGTGGCCACCTCCAGCTACCATGTATGTCATAAAATCTTAGATGGCAATATCCCCTTCATACTCTGGATAGGTAATTGCCTCTTGGCAATTGTGTATCTAAGTGCTTTTAATTTTTCTCTTTTGTACTGCTATACGATTATCAGTTTGTTTGTTTTTTTTCAAAAAAAGAATGTTCTTGAAAGAGATCTTCATAAAAAATATTTTCCTTGCATTTTATACTCACTAGGTCCTCTCTTTCCAGCACTGTGCCCCCAAGAAATGTGGGCATGCTGTGTGAGCATGCTATCCCATTCGTCTCTATGGGAAATTTACTTTAGATTTACTTAGTCTAAGTGAACATTCATACGTCTCCTTTATATAGTGATATGGAGCATACTGGTATAACCTGGGTATCTCCTGTATATAATTATATATGTACAGCTGGTATAAGTTAAACATCTCATTTATATATTAATATGAAGCATGCTGGTATATCCTGGATATTTCCTGTATATGATTATATATGTACAGCTGGTATAACTTATACATATCCTGTATATAATTATATATGTACAGCTGGTATAAGTTATACATCTCCTTTATATAGTGATATAGAGTATGCTGGTATACCCTGGGTATCTCCTGTATATAATTATATATGTACTGCTGGTATACGTTATACATCCTGTGTACAGTAATATGTGTTATAATTGTGGTTCAAAAATGCAACAAAAACATGAACACAGCCTAAGGGCTTCAAATAAACGTTCATGCAGTCCAGGAAATGAGTAATGTTTGGAAAGCGTATGCCAATGAGCTGGATCATGTATGTAAATTCGTTTTGCAGTTGTTTGTGGTTTAGGTATGGATATAGGTACAGGTGGGAGGGGCGGCCTCAGTGTAACTTTTACACCCAGGCCCCTGAGCCTTTAGTTACACCTCTGCATTGTATGGTCAACAGCAGATGCGGCATCTAAGCAATTTCAGAGAGAGGGGGCTTCCACTGTCACCCATTTGCCCCTCCAGGAATGCATCTACTATGGCAGCTAGAGGTCCAATAATGGCTGTCAGGTCTACCATATGCTGAAGCTTATTAGGCTATTAGGCTATAAGTAGTGCAGTGTACTAAAAAACATATTGCATGTACAAATACCCTAATGGGATTAACATTGTTTGAAAAAAATTTCAAAAACATTTTTAAAAATCCACATTTTTTAACTATAAAGCGCTTTTTAAAGGAGAAAAAAATAATAAACAGAAAAAACTACAGATAATAGTTATTGTTGCATTTGTGATGACCCTAACAACTATCCACGGGAGGTGGTGAGTTCTCCTTCAATGGAAGTGTTCCAACCAACGCTGAACAAATATCTGTCTGGGATGATTTAGTGAATCCTGCACTGAGCAGGGTGTTGGACCCGATGACCCTGGAGGTCTTTTCCAACCCTACCATTCTATGACTCTATCATGGTATTTATTCTGCATGGTGAAAGCTGTTGAAAAAACCTAAAAAATCTACCAGAATTGTGATTTTTTTTCATATGCCTCACAAAAAAACTAACAGAATAAAAAGTGATCAAAAAGTCATATGTATCTATTGCAAGATGAAAGCTAGAAGTCCCTTATAAGGCCCTTATACAGCTTTGTCATTTAGCTTTGCCATAATTGTACTGATCCACAAAATAAAGTTAGCAGGTCATTTAAGTTGTAAAACATACAAAACTATATTAATTTGGTATTTTCCAACCCCATCCCCCCCACCTGCAAAAATATAAAAAATAAAAATGATGGTGGACACTTCCCTTAAAGCAGTGTCATTAAAGAGACTCTGCTACCCACATTTAGCCTCATAAGCTAAGCTTATAAGGCTAAAAGAAGGAGACCCGCTGAGTCCGGGAATGTAAGTGTTATACTTACACTCACTGTAATTAACCCAGTGTCAAAGCTGGAAGCCAGCGCATTGAGTGGTGCTGCTAAGTAGTCTATCCATTATAGAATTAGAATGGGTGGACCACTTAGCAGCACCACTCAATGCATTGAGTGGCCAATTCCAGTGCTGACACCGGGGGAACAACGGAGGAGGTAAGTATAACACTTACATTCCTGGATTCAGTGAGTCACCTACTTTTAGGTCATTTGAAAAAAATTGTTGGTTATGTAGGCTCAATATAGGCTAGTCACTAAGGTGATAATGCATTTCTGGACTAAAAGCTATAACATAATTAGTCCAAGATTTTTAATTTCAATAGTAAATATATTTATAAAGTTGTGCAATCAGTCATTGGAGATATAGATTTTTACTTTTTTACATGGACTGATGATCTGCGTAAAAAAAAAAAAAAAAGTTGCAGCATGTCCTATTCTGCCCTGAATTCTCGGACATCACTTACCAATTCAAGTCAATAGGTGCACAAAAAAGGAGCAGAAAGGGAAGACCTTCATGTGTACTTTTTTACAGGCATTTTTGGCTAATGCCATTGGCTAGTGAATGACTGTAGCAGTCACATGGTCAGATGGAATGTAATCATCTACAGGAAAGTACATAGACTGGTGAGCAACTGGGTGTAGATGGTACTGGATTGTGAAGGGCCAGCGGAGTTAAAATCGATTTGAGAGATTGTCTGTAAGATAAGTCTAACTTCTTTTATTGTTTCATACCACTCCCAATTGCTTTAAAAAGTTGTTTTACTGCTTAAAAACCCCTTTAACATACTATACAAAATCTTTTAAATTAGCATAAGATATCTAATTTTAAATAGTTATATAATTAAAGTAGCAGGAGAAACATAAAAACATGAATATTAAGTATTAACCAAAATAGAAAAATATGGGCAACAGCTTAATTGGAGTACTTTCAGGTGAATTTAACAATCAAGCTAATACTTTTCATGTGTTACTGATACCTTCTTGTAAATTTGGGTTTATGATTTGATAGCAAAATCTTGATTAATAAATCACTTCAGCCTTTTTTCAACTGTTGAAATCACAAAAGGGAAATGAGGAGATAAAGTATTTGTTTTCTTGGTGCACAGGTGTTGGGTTTTTTCTAATGAAACATCTTTAAGAAATGTGCAAGGCTTAGATAATAGCAAAAATATTTAATCTACTTTAAAGCTACTACTACACTGATCACTCTTAGTGACCATAATTACTAATATACAGATACAAATATACACAATGGTAGGCATATACACCACATAATTCAACATGCAGACAGGCTGATTGCTATATGGAGGAGCATTGCACAAGTGCAATGTAGTGATGAACAACTACTCACTTACCTACCACATATTGGTGAGGGTGACTGCTTAGTATTGTACTTGCATAGATATGGCATACAAAGGGTGTTGGCCCCACCGATATGTGTAGTGCACCATGCAGGCTTACAACCTCTTTATGTTGCCACATACAGTTAAGCCCAGTGGACTACACCGCACCTCAAAAGTGAATCACACTGGTACTGACATTCTGGGCTCCTCCAGTATTTAAAGCATGCTGCAAAAATAATGGTAAATACCAATAAACATGAGGTATTAGTTAATATTTTGGTGAAAATACTCACATGAAGGGCTTATTCCCACGAGCGTATATCAGCCGGCGTTTTCACTGCCGGCCAATATATGCTTTCATCTGAGCAGTCTTTCTCCCTCACCTGCTCTCTGCCTCTCTCCTCCCCTCCGAGTGGTTTGCAATGGAATGGAAGTGGGTGGGACGGGGGTGGGCTAACCTCCCACCCCCTCCCCTTGTCCATAGCCAGCAATGGGAGTGGGCAAGACAGAGCGTAGCTTAGCTCCACCCCCATCCCACCCACTCCCGTTGCAAACACCATACTGGAGGAGAGAGGCAGAGAGACAGTGAGTGGGAGGGAAGGGGGGACTGCTTAGATGGAAGCGTATATCGGCCGGCCATGAAAACGCTGGCCAATATACACTTGTGGGAATAAGCCCGAAGGGTCCTCATTTTCTTGCAAGTCATTACACCAACATTACAAAGAAATCACAGAAAGAGGACAAATACATTCAAAATTACTGCCAGCAGCCATGAGCGATGTGGTATGCATAACTAGTCTTGTGTATCTTTGTATCAGTACATTAGTTATTATGGCTGCTGGCAGTAATTTTTGAGCTACTATTACGCTGCAGTATTGTGTTCAGCATTTTCCATTGATATAAAACAGAACCAGGAGTAGAAGATAAAGAAAGAAAAAGTGCAATAGATAATTTGTAACATTTTTCTATTTCGGACCTACTCCTGTTTTTGGCTTACAAATGTTTGTGAATAATACTGACCAAAATACATATGATATTGAAAAAAGTATGGCAAAAATGTTGTGCTGTTTGTGCATTTCTGCTGAAATTGCAGGGCTTGTGCCTAAATATGTGTCTATACAAATTGCATGCAGTTATGGTTCATTCACATTTAATTTAATTGGAAAATGACTACCGCTAAAGCCCATTTCAATAGGTCATATAGGTTTATTTCTTATAAAGCAGCCAATCCATTTAAAGCTCTGTTTACATTTACATAGTTGTTTCCATTCTAAACAGAAACTACTCTGATGGTTCCGTCACACAATGGGTCCCATTAAGTTATGAAGGGGTCTGTTTGTTGGACGACTGCAGCATTATTATTTTTTTCCATCAAAATTGGAGTATGTCTTTTTGAATAGTACTGTAATTTTTATATTAAATGTGTATATTTTTTGTGTTTTTGTTACAGTGTATATTTATCTGAGAAAAAGCAATCAGCTCTTGGGTCATCATTGGGGCTGCATTGAGGCTTCCTACTTCAAGGCTGTGTTCTGACTCATCCTAGAAGCTTGAAGCCTAACTGCATCTCCAAAACACATCAGAATGCAGCTGTCAAACAAATACGTAATATACCAACTGGCAAGTGATAATGATAAGGTGTCCAAGAATAACACACTTCAATATTGTTATGTTTTTTTCTTTCTATCTACTGACAGCAATTAAAGGGAACATAACTCATTCATGTTCCGTGGTGTATTAGGTGATTAGAAAAAGCATGATTTCCCTATCCAGAAAACATTCATATATGATTATTGTAAGTTTTTTTTTGTTTTTTTTGCTTTTAGCACGTTTTCAGTAAAATCTGTATTTCTCATAAACCTATTTATTTTATTTAATTTTCCCAGGGATTACATCTGAATTATTCTTGTGACATACTAATGTAATCTACTTGGAACTGCATAACCCTGCACCTATCAGGAATCATGAATGTTAAAATAAAGAAAAATAAGGCTGTTTTCACATGTGGAGGGTAATTAAGCCATGGCCAAATTTGCACGAAAATCTGCATGTCTTAGGCATTATTTACACGGGCGCATCGGCACCCGTACACCGGTGCCAATGCGCCCGTGTGACTGCAGGAAGGAGACAGCCGTACCTAAAGACGGCCGTCTCTCTGCAGCGCCGGAGGAAAGAACACATGACTGGCAATGAAGTCGGTCACATGTTCTTTCCTCTACCGCTGCAGAGAGACGGCCGTCTGCAGGTACGTCTGTCTGCTGGTGTCAGTCACACGGGTGCATCGGCGCCGGTGTGTGGGTGCCGATGCGCCCGTGTGACTGAGGCCTTACTGTGGATTTTGGTGCAGAATCGCTGCATAGTTCATCCTAAACAATTCTGAGGGAAATCTACAACAAAATTTTCATGTAAGACTTGTGGGTTTTGCTGTGTCAGAATTTTTTGCCATGCCCGAAAGCGTCTTTAGACCTCTTTCACATGGGCTACAAAACATGGCAAATCTGGGCAATATTGAGCATGCCGTGATTTTGTAACTTCGCAACATACATGCGATGTGTAGCACTGTCGCATTTCGACAAAATCGTGCAATTTTGTTGCCCATGTGAAAGCGACCTTGGGGTATGTTCACACGGGTGGAGATACTACAGATGCCACTTCTGCATCACCTGACACTGCGCTCACTCAAGACCACCGGGTACCGGGTAAATGGCTGTGGTGATAGCATGATGAACTGTGAGGTAGCAGAGTGCTGCATCTGCCAAAATCAGCTGCACATCCACAGCTGATTTTAAGTCAAAATTTGCAACAATAGTGTAGATTTTGTTTTGGGTGTAGAAATGCAAAATAATTTTCTACTGTGAAAATTTCCGCTTGTGTGAATATACCCTTACTGTATTTACAGTATTTGCCCCAGAGTGTAATTTAACCATAAAGCTGTACGTAGAAAGTTCAGTGAGACTCAGGGCGCATTCAGACGACCGTATATTGGCCGGGTATTCACGCCGGCCGATATACGGCTTCTCTCTCCGCAGGGGGAGGAGGCTGGAAGAGCCGGGAGCAGTGCTCTGAGGTCCCGCCCCCTCTCTGCCTCCTCTCCACCCTCTCTCCGCCCCTCTACACTATTTGCAATAAGAGGAGGCGGGACTGGGGCGGATCTAAGTTCTGGGAATTAGCTCCACCCCCGTCCCGCCTCTCCTCATTGAAAATAGTGCAGGGGGGTGGAGAGGAGGCAGAGAGGGGGAGGGAGCTCAGAGCACTGCTCCCGGCTCTTCCAGCCTCCTCCCCCTGCAGAGAGAGACGCCGTATATCGGTTGACGTGAAAACCCAGCCGATATACGGTTGTCTGAATGCAGCCTTAAGCAGTAAAGACTCCAATGGCACAGCTGCAAAATAGCTTCCAAATGATGCCTGACCTAGACGAGAATTTAATAAAGTCAGTTGTTATGATGTTTAGTGCTTTCAGACTAAAGCCTAATGTCCTCAGGCGAGTTGAATTCCGGATGCGGGAGCCTGCAGAGGAATCTAACCCTGCCCGTGGCTGAGGACAGTACTTACTTGTCATATGCTGTAGAGATTTTTTTTTTTTAAATGTCCTGTTTTCAGTGGGAAAGCAGGAAATTTGACTTCAATGGAAGACGTCCGTGCGGGAACCACAGCAAAATGGAGTATGCTGCATTTTGTTTTTCCGGACCAGAAGGTTCGCAAAACAAACCCGCATCCTTTAACTAAGCTGTGGATATCCACATCTCCCTATGGGCAGCTTGAATTGTGGATCATCTGCGAGGGTTCCGCAATTCAAATTTGCTTGTGGACATTGGGCCTAATGGTGTCAAAATTAATTTTGTTCTGTATAGGAGTATTTTGTGGGTACTTTATAGTAGTACACTTTTCATCCTTTCTGTTACTATAATTTTAGGGATGTATTACAAATTATTGTCCAGTGTATAATTGTAAGGTGTGGCAACTGCAATTATTTATTAGGTGCATACTATATGGCAGTATTATAGCAGCGCTGTATGTCACAATTACTTGCACAAGTCACACTTTTATGTGGATATTACATATAGGGATCTCTTTAACAATATTTTGCGGGCATTGTAATATGATAAAATTAGGGAACTATATAGTATTATTACATCAGGATTATATTGCAGTATTTTAAGGGGGCTGTATGCCTCAGTTAAGTGAGTAGTCTATGGCATTAATATTTGTGCACCTTATGGCACTATTATGGAAGAATTGTATGATACTTTCTGTTAAACCAATCAGTATTATAAAAGAAAACATTTTATGACACTTTATATGCTCACTTAGGCTAGTGGCACATGAGCAGTAACTGTTCATGGGCACATCACTTTGACATGCATATCCTATTTTGCATCCATGAAACAGACAGGAATAGGACACACCATGAGTTTTTCATGTGGACCACGGGCCTTTTTAAAGGAATATCCATGTGTATATCCTGCTTACCTAGTAGTACATAGTAACATAGTATGTTAGGCTGAATGAAGATAATATCCATCTAGTTTAGCCTGTTTCAGTACCTCCCCGCTCTCCCACCCCGTTGGTCTAGAGGAAGGTAAAAAAACATCAAGCCAATTGAGCTCATTTGGAGGAAAAAAAAATCCTTCCCAACTCCATATGGCAGTCAGAATAATCCCTGTAAGACTACATTCAAAAGAGCGTGAATCTTGCATGAGTTTTGTGTGTTGCAAAAAGCATAAAACTCGCACTAATATGAAGTACATTCTTTTGAATGGAATCATACACATGAGCAATGTTTTTGCTCACAGCAAAGTTCTGAGGTAAGACATCATGCGTGTCCTATTTTTTTACGTCTCTCTGAAGGCATCGCCCATTGTTTTCAATGGAACACATTGCACATTGCATGGTGTGTGATGTACATGCGAGTGCGATGTGATGTTTCCCATCAAACTAAATTGGAAACACTTGCCAATTCTTCAATGCGCATGAAACAAGCGCCGAAGGATCACAATTTCCCTGAAAAACACCTTGCATCTGTGGGTAAAACACACTCGACAAGCGCAATATTGGGCCAGGTTTCTCAGCCCGATATCACGCTCACACCTGTGTGAAAGTAGCTGAAGACTAATAGTCCCACCACAAATAAAGTTAATAAATAACATTTACCATTAGAGATGAGCGAACATACTCGTCCGAGCTTGATGCTCGTTCGAGTATTAGGGTGCTTGAGATGCTCGTTACTCGAGACGCGCACCACGCGGTGCTCGTCTCGATTAAACGAGCACTGACCATTGAATTCAATGGAGCCGGCAATACAGCCGGCTCCATTGAAAGCAATGGGCTGCCGGCGATCGCACAATGAATTTTCGGGAAGGGCTTAAATATATAAGCCCTTCCCTGCAATTCATCCAGAAATGTGTAAAAATAAAAAATATATATATACTCACCTTGTCCCGGCAGACAGAGTTCAGCGCGGCCGGCGGCAGTTCCCCTGAACTGCTCTCTGTAGTATTCAGCAGCCGGGGATTTAAAATCCCCGCCTGCTGAATGAGCTGCCTCTGATTGGTCACAGCCTGACCAATCAGAGGCAGCTCTCACTCACACCCATTCATGAATGGGTGAGTGAGTGCTGCCACTGATTGGCTCAGCTCAGCTATCATTCAGCTGAGAGCTGCGCTGAGCCAATCAGAGGCAGCACTCACTCACCCATTCATGAATTCATGAATGGGTGTGAGTGAGAGCTGCCTCTGATTGGTCAGGCTGTGACCAATCAGAGGCAGCTCATTCAGCAGGCGGGGATTTTAAATCCCCGGCTGCTGAATACTACAGAGAGCAGTTCAGGAGAACTTCCAGCTGGCCGCAGCTGAACTCCGTCTGCCAGGACCAGGTGAGTATATATATTTTTTTTATTTTTACACATTTCTGGATGAATTGCAGGGAAAGGCTTATATATTTAAGCCCTTCCCGAAAATTCATTGTGCGATCGCCGGCAGCCCATTGCTTTCAATAGAGCCGGCTGTATTGCCGACTCTATTGAATTCAATGGGCTAACATCGTTCTGCCGGGACAAGGTGAGTATATTTTTTTTTTACTTTTTACACATTTTAGGATGATTTTCAGGAAAGGGCTTATATTTTTAAGCCCTTCCCGAAAATTCATCCCGCGCTCGCCGGCAGCCCATTGCTTTCAATGGAGCCGGCTGTATTGCCGGCTCCATTGAATTCAAAGGGCTAACATCGTTCTGCTCTGCCACAGCTGTCACAGCTGTGGCAGAGGAGAATGATCGTTATGCTGACAGTGCGGGGGGGGGGTCTCACTCTTGCCACTATTGTGGCTTAATATTGAGACCTCGGAGCCCGAAATGCAGTCCTGCATGTTGCTCCTCGCCTGCCCTATCCATTTCTGTGTTTTTTACATGACTTTGGTGATTTGCTAAGATTTTCACAAATGAGAACCTTAGCGGAGCACCAGTCATATACAAAAATGCTCGAGTCGCCCATTGACTTCAATGGGGTTCGTTACTCGAAACGAACTTTCGAGCATCACTGAAAGTTCGACTCGAGTAACGAGCACTCGAGCATTTTGGTGCTCGCTCATCTCTATTTACCATATCTGATTGCTTTATGTAAGTATCACTCTTTTAAATGTTATTTAAAAATACTTTAGAAGTCTTTTTACGTTTTTTGCAGGAATTTTTCGAATTTTAAAGAAATATTGGCACATATACAGCAGAGGTAACTGTCAGGCATGGGTGAGAGCCAGCCAATCATGTCCCAGTGGAATGCTTTCTTTTATTCTATTGTTGATGTCCCACGTTTCGGATGGTTTACTTTCACAGTGCTACACATAGATGTTTCTACAGGAGGAACATGTTGGTATGATGACTGTTTAAATGACAAATGTACTACATCACATAATACTATAGCACAAAGTATTGTTTTATTGTTTTATTACTCAATTCTCCCACTTAAGGCCCTGTTGATGGTTGACAGGGGTCAGTGTTGGCATGTTGACTGGTCTGTGGCTAAGCAGTCCCATATTCCGAGTTATAGTAAAACTGTACAGGCAGGCAGCGGTTAAAAATAAACTAAATAATACCACCCCTTTTTCCTCCTGAAATCCAGCACCACTTCTTATGTTCTCATGACTGATTTTAGTTTACTTTGGCTATAGTGGTCATGTTCTGTGCACACATGTGATGGCCGCAGCCAAGCACTGGCCTCCCAGGTATATGGTTCAAGCCCACTGTGACCAGTGATTAGTGACAGTGATCATGTCTATATACAGAAGAACACAGCTGCAACCAGCTGGCAGTAAGGACTGATGTGGTGGCACTAGATTGGTAGGGGAAAGGAGTAGTAAGTATGACATTGATAGAGAAATTAGGTAGCCTTTAAGAATACTGAGGACTTCATGAACTAAGGTCATGGTGACCAATGTTGGGTATATTCTTTTTCTTTTGCTTATCATTAGAGATGAGCGAGCACCAAAATGCTCGGGTGCTCGTTACTCGAGTCGAACTTCCCGCGATGCTCGAGGGTTCGTTTTGAGTAATGAACCCCATTGAAGTCAATGGGCGACTCGAGCATTTTTGTATATCGCCGATGCTCGCTAAGGTTTTCATTTGTGAAAATCTGGGAAATTCAAGAAAGTGATGGGAGTGACACAGAAACGGATAGGGCAGGCAAAGGGCTACATGTTGGACTGCATCTCAAGTTCCCAGGTCCCACTATTAAGCCACAATAGCGGCAAGAGTGGCCCCCCCCCAACAATTTTTACTTCTGAAAAACCCTCATTAGCAAGGCATACCTTAGCTAAGCACCACACTACCTTCCACAAAGCACAATCACTGCCTGCGTGACACTCCGCTGCCACTTCTCCTGGGTTACATGCTGCCCAACCCCCCGCACGACCCAGTGTCCACAGCGCACACCAAAGTGTCCCTGCGCAGCCTTCAGCTGCCCTCATGCCACACGCTGCCTCATAGCCACACCACCCTCATGTCTATTTATAAGTGCGTCTGCCATGAGGAGGAACCGGAGGCACACACTGCAGAGGGTTGGCAGGGCCAGGCAGCGACCCTCTTTAAAAGGGGCGGGGTGATAGCCCACAATGCTGTACAGAAGCAATGAGAACTCCAATCCTGTGCCACCTCCGTCAGGAGCTGCAAACGTGGGCATAGCAATGGGGAATCCATGTGCCACACAGTATTCATTCTGTCAAGGTGTCGCATAGCTCAATCCACACTGCAAGGGGAAAGCCATCTGCGCTCTGCCCCCTACCCAAGTCAGTCAGTGCCTTTGTGCCTGACAGGTCAAACACCGCAATGGGAACTAAGTTTGCACCAACAGCATAGGTGGGTCCTAGGAAACCCAAGACATGAAGCAAAAATTGATCTGAGCGGCTAAACATGGCAGACTTGCACTGCGCCCACGGCATAGACCTCGGCCCACAGATTCAGCAATCCTAGGCTGGAAGCAGACTATCACTGCTCCCAGGACATAGGCCTCTGCACAAACCCTCAGCAATCGCGTGCCTACAGCAGACTCCAATGCTAGCGTAGCTGTGCATGCCTCATTAGCGCTGTATTGCTCCTGTAGTTTGTCCCAATACAGTGCCCCGGATAGTAGAGCTAACATAAGATTAAATACAGGTGGGCTTCAGCCCACACTGCATGCCCCAGTCAGACTGGGGTTCTTTATAAGTAGACACAGGCAGGTACAAATGCGTGTGGACTGACAGCATGGGTAGGTCCCAGGAAGCCACCGGCGTTACATAAATAAATCCCATTGCATTGCCCTGCTCAGCAGAGCTAACGTCAGATACAATACAGGTGGGCTTCGGCCCACAGTGCATGCCCCAGTCAGACTGGTAATATGTACCTTAACAGTAACCGCGTTGGTGGGAATGTGGTCGCGACTGCGGACCTAGTAGCGTGGTTTTATTTAGTTGGTTTTCGGAATGTGGCCAGGATTAAGTGGGCCGTGGCGGGGGGATGGTGGGGGGGCTCTCTTGTTGTGTCGTTAAAGGTGAAATTCTTCGACTGCCACCAGACGGACCAATGCAAAGGTATTTGCCAAGAATGTTTTCATTGTTGGAGGAGGAGGGGGGGGGGGTGTTTTTGAGGCACTACGTGTCTTCTCCATGTGTCCGTGGTTATATGCACCTTAACAGTAACCGCGTTGGTGGGAAATGGCCTCGCCGCCATCATGTCTTTGGGAAGCCTCCGTTTCCATACCCCAGTGACATAGCATTAGTAGCGGTATAGGCAGAGCCCAGAATTAGTAACATTTCAGCGGTAGCATTAGGGACAGGCCCCAGTAACATATCACTAGCAGCAGTATAGGTGGAGCACAGTATTAGTTCCATTTCAGTAGTAGTAGCAGTCAAGACAGGGCCCAGTAACATATCACTAGCAGCAGTATAGGGGGAGCACAGTATTAGTTCCATTTCAGTAGTAGTAGCAGTCTGGACAGGCCCCAGTAACATATTACTAGCAGCAGTATAGGGGGAGCACGTCCTCTAGGCCTACCCCTACCCCTCAGCATGGTGTATTACGAGTAGAGCAGAAACAGAACGCTGTAATTAAATGTGCCGCTTATTGGCCTGTGGTTGGAGGCTGACTTAGCTTACGGAGCGCACAACAGAGCCAGGAAACAATTATGCGCAAGCCTGTAGTGAGACCTAGGTGCGTATGACTGAGCTACTGGAATTCACAGCGAAGAACCAGTCAAGTGGCCAAAGGCCAGTGGTAGGCCTTAAGTATTTTGCTTCAATTGTTTAAAATGGTGAGATGAAAAACCAGACAGACACCGTATGCAGCGTGTATATGTATACTGTTTCCCTCTGGCGGGATGACGGCGATCATGTAACGGACACAGCAGAGCCAGGAAACAATTATGCGCAAGCCTGTAGTGAGACCTAGGTGCGTATGACTGAGCTACTGGAATTCACAGCGAAGAACCAGTCAAGTGGCCAAAGGCCAGTGGTAGGCCTTAAGTATTTTGCTTCAATTTTTTTAAATGTTGAGGTGAGAAACCAGACAGATAACGTATGCAGCGTATATATGTATACTGTTTCCCTCTGGCGGGATGACGGCGATCATGTAGCGGACACAGCAGAGCCAGGAAACAATTATGTGCAAGCCTGCTGTAACGCTTAGCTGGGTAATAATGAGCGACTACTAGTACCCCCAGCAGACACGCAGTAAACTGAAGACGGTCACAGGCAGCCCAAATATTGTATTTTTTTTCCAATTTTTGGGAAAAAGCACACTGCCTATATAGCCTGTATATGGATTTCCCTGTTGGAGGATGACTGTGGTTATTGAAAGCACAGTGCAGCCAGAAAAAATTATGTGCAAGGCTGTAGTAACACCTAGCTGGGTAATAAGTGAGCGACTACTACCCCCAGCAGACACGCAGTAAACTGAAGACGGTCACAGGCAGCCCAAAGATTTTTTTTCCCAATTTTTTTGAAAAAGCCCACTGCCTATATAGCCAGTATACCTCTTTCCCTGTACCACTGTCCCTGCCTCACCAGTACTGCCCCTATACTCAGTAAAATGACTGCAGACTGAGGACGCTATGGTCTGCACGCCCGATATACAAAAAAAAAAAAAAAAAGTGCAACACTGCTAAAACCAGCCTCAACAGTACTGCACACGGTCATATGTGGCCCTAAGAAGGACCGTTGGGGTTCTTGAAGACGAATATAACAGCCTAACACTCTCCCTATAGCAGCTACAGCAAGACGGCACTTTCCCTAATGTCTCTCAGCGTGCATCTGTGGCGAGCCGCGGCCGGCCCCAGTTTAGATACTCGGGTGTCACCTGATCTCCCCAGCCATTCACTGCAGTGGGGTGGGATAGGGCTGGAACTTCACAGGAGGAAGTTGTAATGCCTTCCCTGTGTTACTATTGGCCAGAAAACGGCGCAAAATTTTCTGGGAAGAAAATGAAAGTGATTTGAACACCGCGTGGTGCTCGTCTCAAGTAACGAGCATCTCGAGTACCCTAATACTCGAACGAGTATCAAGCTCGGACGAGTACGCTTGCTCATCTCTACTTATCATCTCTAAAGCCTATGGGTATTGGCAGGAGTAGGCGTATGTCCAAACTAAAACTGTAATCAATGCATAACATTCAGTAATGATGTTATAATATGCCAAGTTTATTATTTTTTCGCTATATATGAGAAAATTACTATAAATAAGAAAATTACATTTACGCCAAAGTATTATCAAAATCTTCTTTATTGCTTTGTTTGTGATATATCAGCTGTCTCAATTTCATTTTTGGATATATAATACATTGAGAGAGCATGATGCAGCTCAGACTCTTATTGAAACAAGAAAGTGTTGTTGTCTATTTTCTTTAAGAAAAGGTATGGTCAAAGCCATTATTTATCTACCTGATTTTAAATTTCTTAAACGACATAATTAGCTATTTTTAACAATTGCCTGCCCGCTGTAGAGCTTTAGTAAAACTCAGGAAACGCCTTTAAATGTTCATCAATTTGTGTTATATTAGCTTTTCTGTGAGCAAGCTTTTGTTTACCACACTCATGAATGAGATCTGGATGCCCATGACAGAGTTCACCAGTTGTCCTCGTTGTGACCACTTTTGGTAGGTACTAACCACTGCATTCCACAAACACTCCACAAGTCATGCTATTTTGAAAATGCTCTTACTCTGTTGTTTGGCCATCACAATTCGGTCCATGTTATAGTCACTCGGATTCTTATATAAGAGGGTTGCACAATGTTACTTACTGTCTTTGCTGTGGCATATTGTGCACTTGTTTCTTTGAAGGAAGCGATCATAGAACCTGGCGGACTAAAGGGATTGCAAAGATGTGCCTTGTGACTGTTAGTCAGATGCAAACATTGAATCTGCTGATGCATACAGGAAAGTACATTTGATTGTATATGTTTTAAGATGTTTTTGTCACCATCTACTGTTTTATTGTGATTTTTCAAGTAAGCACACATTCTGATTAATTATGTGATTGGCTATATTCAATAAGATGTAAAATGTTAATCTTGATTTAGTATCATTATAAATAAACAGTCCCTCAATTACATCTTCAAACTGCAAACACTTTTCTGAGTTGTGCTTTTCTCACCCCGACTGGTCCGCCTAAGTACAAATGCCAGGGAAGACTTGCAAATTAGGAAACCCACAGGCAACATGAAGACCCACCCTTGGGTTCTTGTCAAATTCCTGCATTTACGGGAGGGTGTGGCTGTATGTGGATGCAGATGGCTGCAGTTTTGTGAGCTCTTTTGGGATCCATTGCTGCATCCTTACTCTCTTAAGATGACCTGGAAAAGAGCTGCAGAAATAGGTCCCTAGGAAGCTAACAGACTTTTTTCTGCCCACAACTCCAGAAGTGAGGTGGAAGAGCAGGCCTCAGGTCTTGTCCATCCAGAAAAAAATCTTGGGTGAGCAGCGGACCCCTGCAATGTGAATCGGGTAAGTGGACTTCTCCTTGTCCCCCACTCTCAGAGCGCAGAAGCTCTCCATCATGCCCCAGGGAGGGAAGTTCCGCTTTAGGCTCTACAATTGGGACCTTATCGGGCACCTCCAGCATGGCAGAACGTCGCAATCCTCGTAGCAGAGGTCCTGTCTTTCCAAACAGCAGCCTGAAGAAGCGGATGCCTAGGATGGAGAATACAATCTTAGCCCTATTAGGGGCACAGTGAGAATCAAATGCTTATGCTAAAAATGCTGGCAATCCCATATCGAATATATCCCACACTGACGAGGCTGCATCTAAATCCTTTATTAAGAAAATGATCCTAGCATTCTCTTTAACTGAACTTGGAACCAGAGTAGATCACCTAGTAAATAAGATGAGTGATATTACTGTCTCGCACAATGAACTAGTTGATGTGCACTACAATGTGGTGAAGAAAACAAACTTACTAAAAACAAAATGGCAGATTTAGGAGACAGAAACAGACAAAGCAATGTAAAACTGGGAGATATTCCAGAGTGTGACCCTCCTTCTGCATTAACTGAACAGATGCAACAATTAATTAAGCTACTTTTCCCTATCTCCAGCCTAGAGGAAAGGATAATTGACAGAGCACATAGGTTACCTCATGCTAAAATGATTCCAGAAAACTCTCCAAGAGAAGTGATAGCACACATCAATTGTTTCCACATTAAAGAGTTGCTGATGTGTGCTGTAAGAAAGCTACAGATGCTTCTGGCTCCATATGATCACATCCATCTCTACTCGGACCTGTGACAATGAAAGCTAGGAAAAATTCCACCTTATTACCCCACCCCCTGCATATTTCTTCCTAACGCAGGTTACCTCATTGACCTGCTGTGAATGAAAACATGGCTCATTCATCTAAACAGTTCTTAGTTCCTTATCTTTTCCTGATTACCCTACTCCACCAGTCATGGAATATTCTCTATTCAGAGTGCCGAATAATCTCCCTTGGTGTATTTCCCAGACAAGCTTGCTGATTTTCTTCTGGATGTTGGATACTGGAACTCTCCCAAATATTCAACCGTGTAACCATCCTACTTTTTACTTATCATGTGTTTGAATCTCCTATCTATTTATGTGAGAGGCCTCATCTTTCCATTTAAAAGATCAGCAGTCTCGAAAGACACTCCGGCTGCAAATGCAGACGTGATTTGTTTATAAGAAGCCCACTTTGAACAGCTGAAATGTTCCGAATTCTCCCATCCCAAATTCTCTAAGATATTTATGGCCAATGCAGAAAAAAATCATTGGTCCTTATGGCAATCAAAAGCCCTGTAGATTTCCAGCTCCTGGATTCCAAGATACATGAGGGTGCCAAATATCTTGTTCTATAACCCCTTCCCACTCCGGGGCGTAAGTTTATATCCTGGCAGCAGGGTACTTCCCGCAACAGGGCGTAAACTTACATCCTGGGGATAGTACAAGATCGTAAGCGATCTCGCGCTATCCTGCAGCAGGACCTGGCTGTCAGTGATAGCCAGCATCCTGCTGCAACAGCGGGGTGCATCGGAGAAGGGTTCACCTGTGAAGTTGCCGGGCTCTAACGATATAATCGCAGAGAGCCCAGCTGGTTGCCATGGCAACGGGACACCAGATACTGGCGTCCTGTATTGCCAGTGCCTGTGATCGCTGTAATAAGCGATAAGGCATTGCAGGACAGTAGAAATTGAGGGACACAAATGGTGTAAAAAAAAGACAATAAAAATGTACAAAAAAGAAAATTGTAAAAAAAAAAAAACTTGTAAAGGATATCTGTTCTAATACCAACATAAAAGGGATCCCATTACCTTTCTGTCAACATAAACTGGGACTTTTTGCTGAAGAGATTATTCTCACGCTAACCGACCATTCAAATTCGCACCACACTGTATCTCGCATTATTAGAGATTTGAACAAGCCTCAAATTGTAAAGTGAATGCAATAAATAACAGGTTTTGGGCCTTCATATCTCACACTACTTACAAGAAATCATCCAACAGAAGTTCTCATAGTCATGGGAGAGGGCAGATCTTCCATACTTAGGTATTAAAATATGCTTCCCTATAAGCAACTGTGTTTCGGTGATTGGCTCTCCCCAATAAAAATTAAACCGTTAGATAGAGCCTTCCTGGTTGGGACATATTATCATTTATAAAATGATGATACTGACCAAAACATTATATATCTTTTGCATGGTGGCAGTCCCTGATCCTTCACATTTTTTTTTCAATTTCTACAAAGCCAATTACTATCCTTCCCTTGTAACACCAAGAAACCACAGGTCACGGCTTGCAAGGAGTAGTGGCAAATTGGGAGTACCCAACTTCAAAACTTATTACAATGCTACTCTAATAAATCAAATTAGATCTTGGTGCTTCGACTCATATGATCTTAACCCCTTATTGACCAAGCCTGTTTGCGCTTTAATGACCAGGACAAATTTTGGAAATCTGACATGTGACACTTTAACATAGAATAACATCTTAAAGGGTTTGCATATCCAAGTAATTCTGACCTTGTTTTTTCACCATGTATTGTACTTTATTTAGGTGGTAAAAATAGAATTTGTGGATATTTATTAAAAGTGCCAAAATTGTGAAATTTTTTTAAAAACAGTCATTTTCACATTTTCAATTGCAATTTGTCAAATATGGGCAAACATACTGTACACATTTTTGATGAAATATATATGTACATCTATGTACTTTATTCTGAATGCACATTTGAAAAACAATTTTTTTCTTAAACATTTAGGAGACATACAAATGTAACATTATCAACATTTTGAGGAACACTTTGTTTTCCTACAAGATTGCAAAGGCTCATAGATGTCAGAACGATGGATAGCCCTATGAATGACCCCATTTAAAAAATACACTCCCTAATATATTCACTGAGGGGTGTCATGAGTATTTTGACTCCACAGTTTTTTTTAGGAGTCAATGCAATTTAGAGGAGGATAAATAAAATTTGATTTTTTTTGCAAATATGTCATTTTAAAGACAGTTTTTTTCTATAGTGCACATGAAAATGACGGGGCCAAATCCGAAAGAAGCAGGCGGTGGGTTTCAGATCAAAAATTTAGCTTGAAGGTGTTTTAGGCCCCATTACACACTTATTGAGTCCATGTGCTGCCAAAATGATAGAGAACCCCCAGAAATGACCCCATTTTAAAAACTAGACACCTTAACTGTACATCTTGTACATTTGTGTATTTTCATCCCACAGTTTTTGAATGAATATAAGCAAAGCAGAGGGGAAAAAATTACGAGTTTCATTTTTTTGGCAATTGTGTCATTTTAAAAACGGTCTTATTGTAGAGCACACATATAAATGAAGACTTGCACCTCAAAATGGATACCACTGCTTGTCCTGTGTTCAGAAACATACCCATTGTAGCCCCAATATACTTACAGGACATATGGCTAGGGGAACACCCTTTGGCTTTCAGGGCACAATCAAACTGCCAAAACGATAGAACTCCCCCCCCCCCCCCGCCCCCACACACACACACACAGACACACAAGTGACCCCATTTTGAAAACTAGACTGCTTAACATCTAGGTGTGTACTCAGCATTCTGACCCCGCATTTTTTTTGTGAAAAATAAATAAAATTTAATTTTTTCCATAAATGTAAGTTTCATGACAGTTTTCTTTCTTTCAAACAAAGAAAACTAGGGAGACACACCCCAAATTTTGTAGCACTAACACAAGAAAAGCATAATCATTGTTTGTGAACCCTTCTGAAAAGATGTACCTGTGATCCTGGGCATGAATGTTCTATGTGAGTTAGATCACATAATATTTACAAAAAAATTACGCAGTTAATAGAAGTAAACAATCTCCCATCGGCCAACACAAAAAGCTTTTAACAGTTTTCAACAGTTCAGAGTATGTGGTCTGCAAAAGAGTATTCTCAGACACTAGGCAGTTGTTATGGATTTACGGGAATTGTGGATCCACTGGACTAACCCACCAGGCTGAAGCCAGACCTGGAGTGGTCGGTAGCTGACTCCTCAGATAGGGGACTATAGACAGGTATTCAGAAGGAATTCAAATTCAGGAATACAGGCAGAACTGAGAAGGCATAGACAGAGCTCAGAACATAGAGATGGACTACATAATCATAAACAGACAGAGGCATGACTTACACAAAACACCCAAAATACTCAGCAGCATACCCGCACAATTAACCTGATGGAATTGCTATAAAAGTATGAGGACTTAGTTAATGAATTAGCCAAGTCAATTAAGCCACGAGCCCAACTTCAGGGGTCCTCATTGTCTCGCGGCCCCTACTCTAACGAGACAACTAACCCCAGGATACCCTGCCTGCAAGCAAAGCGATCGCCCCGATAAGAGCGGCCCTGTGCTGGAACCTCAGGTCTGACTATCCCTGATGGTTTAGCAAACATGGGAGCACACACATACAGGACAGAATGAGGGCAAACATACACAGGAATGGGAACTGACATAAAACTGACATAAAATAAATGTACAAACAGATATACAAGAAGACTTAGACAGAACAGAAGGTCTGAAACAGACCCAACACAGAGAGGCAGACAAGACACTGATCAGACTGAACTTGAGCTACAAATACTGTGGGGTGACCAAAGAAAGCCGAGTTTCAGAACCTAAGGAATACCAATTTTGAGGCCACCAGGAAGTGCATCAGCTCAGCTTAAATAAGGGAGTAATGCCTAAATAACCCCTTAGGTAAGCTGAAAGCCAGAGAGCTGGTTAACCCTCTCAACGCTGGTAAACCCTCTCAAAGCTGGATGAAAGCAGACAGGGAAAGTAGAAGGAAGCTAGCAGCTGCCCGGAACTGCATAAGGGTGGAAGACATGAGCAGCAACCTTACAGCAGTAAGGACTGTCAGAATCCCTAGAAGAGCTGTTCTTACTCTACCTCCCTGCCATGAGACTGTCTATTTAGAACACATCAAAGATTAGAAGGAATTGAAGTTATGGGGGAACCAGTGAGACCTGGAGAGGTAAGCAAAGATGTCCTTGGCACCTGAATGTTAGCTGCAGTCCAAAAGGGAAAGTCCATGCTTGGTGTTTTAACCTGGAGTTTGAAGAGGTCATCCTAGCATCAGGAACAGTACTTGCCCGGGTGTATGTGCATCAAGAGGAAGAAGTCAGAAACAAGGAAGTGTCCTTGGCACCAGTCCCAAGTAAAGCATGGACTGTGGCTGTGTCCATGCAAGAAAAAGATGTGCTGACACCTCAGTGTAACAAATGCATTATTGTAGAACAGATGGAGGCTAACCTGACATCATTAACCCTGGACAAAGTACAAGTATTTGAAGATCCATTATGTGGATGTAGTTCCAAACACCAATTGCCTTATATGCCGAAGACTTCGGGTGCACTGATATCATTCAGCATGAGATACCAACAAGAAATGCAGCTCCCATTCAGAATAGATATAAACAGATACTACTGAATTTGTACCAAGGGATGAAAAATCTGGTAATGAAAGAGCTCATTGAAGTCCTAATGATCAACTAGCTACTCTTCGAGCAGTCAGTGAGTGGTCATCAGTACTGCTTAGTCATGACAGACCATTTCTCAAAATTTGCAGTAGTGACCCAGAAACAGACAACTGAGTCTGCTGCCCTACAAACTATCAAGACTTCATCCAAATGTATGGGTGCCCAAAGCACACCCACTCAGACAAAGGTGCATGTTTTCAGGGGAAGGTTATGGAGGAACTGCATAAGCTTTATTGCATTGAGAAATCCTGTAGCATTCACAAGGGAATGAAGCCTTTGTAACTACTGTATAATACTATTAATGTTCTTCTTACCAAAGGACTGGCAATTTTAAAGTAGGGGGGGGGGGGGAATGTAAGAGGGCAACATGATGTTTTTGATATCTTTGTCTACTGTGTGATGTGGTGCACTTGTTTTTTTAAAGGAAGAGATCATAGAGCCTGAAGGAATAAAAAGATATCATGGGTCACTGGGTGCATTCTCTCTTCCTCTGGTGTCCTGTGTTCTATGACCAGAGTCCAAGGAGAAGCTGTGTGTGTGCTGCTGACTTAAGGAAGATGCATGAGAAGAAAGAAGGCAGCATTGAGAGCAGCTCAGGAGGCTGCCTTATAAAGTAATGTAGCAGCATTAGAAAAGGGGCAGCCTGTGAAGTGTGTGTTTCTTAATGCTTCCTGAGCTATAGCTATTTTCAGTAAGCAGTGCTGGAGTTCAAGGCTGCAGAAGACCATACCACAAAACCATAGAGGCTACCACTAGAGACACCATTGCTGAAACCACTACAGTTCACAGTTTATCAAATTGGAGATTGCTAATGGACTGCAGGAGTCTCCTCACATATATCACTGTACACAGTACTTCAGGAGGTCGTAAAAGAGGTTCAGTCTCAGTAAAAGATGAGTATGCAGACATATATAAACACTATTGACAGGAAAGCAGGTCTGTTAGGCATCCTGCACATGGACAGAATTGCATTGCGAAATCCAGAGCGGGATTTTACCTCCAGATTCCACAGAAAATCCAGCCCATAGCATGCTATGAGAAAACGCAATTTCCTGCCCACGAGTGGGAATCGATTATAATTTTCCGTTTGCGGGGGAGAAATTGCAGCATGCTTCGATTTTGTGTAGGCTACGCATGGCCGGCTTCCATTGAAGTTAATGGAAGCCGTCCGACATGCGGCCATTTTGCAATCATCATTGCAGAATGGCTGCAGGAGCTGCGTCATCGCCATAGCGACGGCGAGGCATCCTTTCAACAGCGCATGTGCCGGCCAGCACTCAGGCCGACACATTCACAGCAGAGGAGGCTGCATCATCGCCATAGTGACGGCATAGCATCCTCTGTACTGTGCATGTGCCGGCTGGTTATGCTGCCGGAGCATTTACCGTAGAGGAGAAGACCGGTGGTCAGTAAGCTCGGGTCACCGTCTGGGCACTGGGTAGAACTACGCTGCAGGAATCGCGCATATTGGGTCTGACCTGCCCGTGTGCAGACGGCCTAAATTTACCTAATATAATTCTGCATAGGCTTATAGAAAGAGACTAAAGCTTATCTGCTTACAGTTCAGAAACTTTTCTTTGGGGATCTTTAACAACTTCATAGTCTTCGCTTAAGGACTATCTTGCGGATAAACTTACCTTTACTATAGACTATTTGCAACAAGCTGCTATTGTTGGGTTAATATGTGTTGTTCATATGTTTACCATTTATTCCTTGGTTGAAGTGCAGGACGAATATTAAGGTGACACGTGGTTAAACCACTGAATGGAAATAATCCTATTTGTGCCATTAGATAACCATGGTTAGGATTCAGAATCAGAACTGTATTTGTTATGTGATTGTCCTCATACTCTGCACCAACATAAGCATTTTTCTTCTACAGCTACCTGCTAAAATAAAAGTTTCTATATTTTCGTACTTTGGTGTCCTCTTTTTATCTTGGAACCTGTGTCGCCTACCAGTTTCTGCAAAACTTACGTTTGTCCATTTTTCCTGCTTCAAGCACTTCAATTACGAGAATTGACTGTTACCTTATGCTTACCTAACATATCCGACTCCTTGACAGGTGCCAATGTCACAAGTTAAAGTGCTTGTCCAGTAGCCAGACAACATCCCTTCAATAGCACTCCCAGCAGTAAAATAATAAACTGGTTAGCACTTACCCCTCCAATCAGAGGCCACATCAGCACTCAGATCCTTTATACCTGGAGAGCCGAATGGTGATGCTGCAGCCTCTGATTGGCTGCAGCAGTCACCTGACTTCCAATAACATCAGCTGTCAAAACACACAGCGAAACCATAGTGGGGCTGCAGTGCTGGATCCCGCCAACAGAGTAGGCGTACGTGCTGCTCAGTTTGTTATTTTACCATAGTGAACTCTATTAAAGGGATGTCTGGTAATCAGACAATCCTTTTAATCAGTGAAGTTAATTGCACCTCTCAGTAGCTCTGGGGTTATCACTGGTCAGTGTAATTGGCCTTTAAAAAAATATTGTAAATATCTGTTTCCTGTAAAATCCCCTTAAAATATAAGGGGGCAATTCCTCCATATGTAGAAAAAGTTTAAATTGTCAGAGGCAATAAGCTTTCTCTATCATAATAGCTGTTAAAGGGGTTTTCCAGGCAGCACCCACTGTCAATACTGGGATACAATGAGTTCAGAGCGGAAGCCACTGTTCCAACCCCTGAGTAGTGCCAGTGCTCGTAATTCAAGGCGCATCTCTGATTGATTTAATGTGTACATAAACAATATAGACATGATGCAAAGAAACATTTTAAATGAACAATATTGTTATATTAAGGAGGTTGTCCAGGTTTTTAAAAAAGTTCCCTAAAAACAAAAAATTGTGTAAAATGAAAAGTAACCATTATTTACCAGTTAAAATTCCTTGCCTCTCCAGTGCCCCTGCTTCAGTGATTCTGCAGTGATGACTTCACATGCATCTCTCACTGCAACATTACAGCTAATATCGGCTAGATACTGGATGCAGCGGTCACACAGCAGTGCAGGATCGTAGTGCTAAATAATGCTTATTTCTTTTATTTTATACCATTTCTGGCTCCTAGGCAACTTTCTTCAAATCCCAGACAGCCTCTTTAAATGTACAGGTTTGCTTTCTACCTGATTTTTATTTGAAGAGCATACCTTATTATCATGCAAAATGCATTTTAAATGCCTACACACCATCTGCGGTTGGCATAGTTCATTCAAACAGATTGTGTTTCTTATTAGAAAAAAAGAAAAAAACATTTATTTGTAAAGAATTGATTAGCTTCTGACTTTTTTAAAAATGCTGAGAACTTTTCAAAGGTAAAATTGAATTCTATGGTAAAGCAAATCCTAATGTTACATAGAATGCCACAATGCAAGCTTTAGAAATCATGTTACTTATTAAGGTAAATATTTATTGTGTTTGGAATAGAATAAGAATTATCCTTAAAATTTAGGTCACCTATACACTCTACATACTGTAAATACTTTGCACCAGTGTTTCCCAATGGGCCAGATATTCAGGATTTCTGTAGTATTGTGCAGGTGATGTAATTATTGTCTTCGCCTCAGAAATTGCCACAGGTGTTCTCTCTATAAGATATCATCAAATCATGACCCGTTGGAGGATTGTGAGAATTGGAGTTTGGCAAGCACGGCACTTGGGCATGGCACACGTAGTCAGGATTTTTTTTACAGCGCAACAGATGAAAAAGTCCCACTGTTCGTCGATTTTGTACAAGAAGTTATTGTCTAACACTGAGAGATACACTTATTAGTTATCTAATAATGGGTTATGTAAACTACATAAATTTTATTTTCATGTTTGTCATGATTTTTTTGCATATATGTATCTGGAGAAGTTCAAGTTGCTGGTTGATTTCTTTTTTTGCTTATTTTATTTAAACCCGAGTTACAGTATTTCTTCATGCTTGCTTATGGACCTGCAAGTTCAAAGCTCAGTGAATGTTCCTTGTACAACATATGGGACAAGAGAGGGCAGTCCTGACCAGTATAGTGAGCAATTGAAAAAAAATGGGAAATGCACCCAGATGAAAAAACCTATGGGGCTGAATATAACAACAAGGTTGCATATTTATTGGGAACAGAGTACTAAATTTCCCTAAAGTAGTCTCTACAGTACTGCATTTCCCCGATCAATCCAGTCTGTGATTCTGTGATAGAAGGAAGTTAGATTTGTCAGGGATGACTTGTTTGTTACAGACCCATGCTGACTCTGGTTAGTTACTCCATTCTCATTCAAGTAATTGCATACATGCTGTTTAATAATTTGTTCAAAGGTATTTCCCAGCATAGAAATCAGGCTTACAGTTCTGTGGTTTTCTGGATCCACTTTATTTCTTTTTTGAAGATAGGGACAACTTTTGCCCTTCTCCCATCTTCTGGGACTTCTCCTCTTCTCTAGGAATTTTTAAAGATTATGATGAGTGATTCAGCAACCTCTGCTGCTTCCTTCAGTATCCTAGGATGTAATTTATCTGTACCTAGAGACCTGAATTCATTTAGGTTAGCTAAGTGTTCCCTCACCATCTCTCTGCTCCTTGTATTCCTTCTATAGCACAGGAAAGATCTGTTGATGTTGCATTTACTTTCTCAGAACAAACAGATACAAAATAGTAATTTAAAAGTTTAGCCTTTGCAGTGCCATTTTTAACCAAATCACTATTTTCATTGTGTAAAAATCATATAGCATCCTTGACTTTTCTTTTGCTTTTGGCATACCCCCCAAATCCCTTTTTATTGCTTTTGGCCTCTCTTGCAAGCCACAATTATTTATGAGTTTTAGCTTTTCTGACACTTGCCCTACAGTTTCTGCAGACTGCATTATATTCTTCTTTAGATATGCTCCCCTCTTTAATAAACAGATTTTTCTTCTTTTGTAACATATGTTTAAGTTCTGTGTTCATCCATCTATTTAAGTGCTTCCCATTCTTCTTCTACCTTTTGGAAGATAAAGTTGACAGCAAGAACAAATAAGAATGTGTTAGACCTATTACTTTTGCCTGAGAGAGATTTCCAACAGATGTCTAGAAAGTTAAAATCTCCAATGTTCACTATGCCATACTTTTTTGAGAACGTGGCTATCTGATGTAGAAAGAGTTCATCCATATTTTCTACTTGTCCAGGCGACCTTTAGTAAATGCCTACAATGGTGTCCTTTTTGTTGTTCTCACCTTGTATTCTTACCAAATCAGTTTCTACCATTCTCTAAAGTTTGAATCTATATGGCGATGTATGCTTTCCTAAAGCCCAATGCAACACCTCCTCCCCCTTTAGTGAGTCTGTTTCTTATAAATAAGTTGTATCTTTCAGGAGTTGTTTCCAATCATTTGTATCATCCCACCATGTTTCCGTGATGCCTATGATATCATATTTATCTTCCTGTGTTAAGAGCTCTAATTTTACTTGTTTGTTTCCCATACCCTCTGCATTTGTTTAGAAACATTTTAGTTTGTGATTGGTGTCTCTTACTTCTCTACTTTCCTTCAGAATTTTTTTTGTCTTTGTTCTTTCTTTTCCCTTCTACTAGCAAGGTTCTCAATTGTATTCATTAACTATATATTTTTGCCTAGCCTTTCAATTCCCTTCCCATATTGTTCTACCTATGAGTGTAGCAAGGCACCTACCAATATATGCTTTCCTGTCCTTGCAAGGTGCAACCCGTCTCTAGTAACTAGTCCATCATATAGGTAAATTACTCCATGGTCTAAAAATTCAAATCTTTGTTAATGACACCATTGACATGGTTGTTCACCTTTAGAATTATTGCACTTTATTCCATGGCCATCTACTGGGAGGATTGATGAGAAGATTATCTGTACTCCTAGTTCTTTCACTTTTCTGCCGAGGTTTTCTTGACAGCATATCAGTCACATCTTTGATTTGTGCACCTGGAAGACAACACACCTCTTTTGAAGTTAGGTCAAGCCTGCAGACAGCTGTTTCTGTTCCTTTCAATAGGGAATCCCCTACAACTACCACTCTCCTTTTTTTCTTCACAACAACACTTCTTTTTCTCCATCCAGGACTATTTTGAGTGTTTGCTAGACTGTTCTTTGTGGCAAAGTAATTTCTTGCAGTAACTCTTCATTTTTCTCCTGCGTGAGAGTCTGGTACCGGTTCCTGAGCATTATGGGTGCTGACTGACTCCTGATCCTCTTGCTTCTTTGAGTCACATGCTTCTACTCCTCTGCTTCTGCAGGTACACTGGAATTTTATTTTCCTTCAAAATTCTGAAGAGTTACGTCTGCTCTGTCAAGGAAATCCCCATACTCCTTAATGAGTTTCAATGTAGCTTTTCTCTCCTTAAGACTTTGCACCTTTTCCTTCAATAGAAACATAAGCTTGCATTTCTGGGAGGTGAAGTTTGGCTTTTCCTCTGGTAGGTCTGCAAACATATAGCATACGTTGCAGCTCACCATATTGCACATAGTCAGTTGATGTACACTTCCAAATTTCTAAAAGTCAAGAATTCTGATGTTAATATATAACCTAGAAGATTTTACTAGACCTGGCTAAACCCAGCAGTCATCCCACACACAGTGACTCTTTAATCTTCCCAGAATGTACCAGGGAACAGCAAATTATTTACCTGGAGTTCCAATCTCTGGTCTGGCAATGTCCTATGAGCAACTAGACCCGATTAAACCCAGCAATTGTTTTACTCACAGCGACCTTTCACTTTTCCCAGAATTCATTGGGAATAAGAAAATTATCTTCCTGGAGCTCTAATCTCTGGGATTCAGATTTGAGAGAATTTAACATTTCGACGGCTTCTAGAACTTTAGACCTACAGATCAGTCCAGAAAAAACAGGCTAATTGGCCAGGTGACAGGCGCAGGAGATTAATGTTCAGGAGAAAATTTCAAATTTCGAGTAATATGAAGCAATTGCATTAGCAATTTCTTGGGGATGAATGATTTTATGCCCACCAGAGTCTAAAAACTATCTAATCCTTTTGTTATATTTACGATTTTTAAGTTGTTCAGCCAATAGTGCCCCAGTATGGTTATCATGTGCTTAAAATTGCATATTCATTTTTTGAAAGACAATATCATGTTTTATTGCAAAAAATCTCTAAAGCTTGGCCTGCAACCTAAATATCTCTTCTGTTCTTTGAGGTGTGAGATTGGCATTATTCAGGGAGTCAATGGTATTAAATTAAGAGGCATGGAAATGTTAATTCTTGCTCTCTCTTTCTTTTAGCTCAAGAACAGTATTTTATAAATAAACCTCTCATATAGGCTTTGTGAGCATTCCGCACTGAGAAGACACTAGAAACTGATTGAGAGTTAATGGTAAAAACATTTCTAATTTGGGTTTTTAAGTTAGATTCGTGTTCTGAGTGTTTCTTGTGTTTCTCATGTAGTGATAAAGACACTGGGACATGATCCAACCAGGTGATGGTTTCAATCTTGGTCTGAATAACCTCTCTTAATCCTCTGGCATTCAAAAGAAACAAATCTATTCTTGAATAAGAAGAATGAGGTAAAAATAAAAAGCTATAGTCTCTCTCAGAGCCATGAAGACAGCGTCAAACATCATACAGTTCCTTTCTCTGCAAAAGTGGGACTATAGGGGAAGGTAATCTAGATCAAGAAGTAGAATCCATAATTTATTTGCTGTCACCCCCCAGTTTTCAAAGTGCCCTTTTGTATCTCAGCAGTTTCTTTAAAAACGTGTGAAAAAAATTTAGCTTGCCACTTATATGGGAAATATACATTCACGAAAGGGAAAAGGGCATTATTAATCTCATGGACAAGAATTCTAAAAAGACCTAACAAATCTATATATAAGTCCTGCTGAGAAAATGAAACTGATTACTGATTGTAATAAACACTCCTCTCTTTTCTTATCGGGGTTTGAAGCAAAAAAAAAAACATGCAGGAATTTAGGATGACAGTATTTAGGGTGTTTATTAGAGATGAGCGAGCATGCTCGGATAAAGCAGTTACTCGAGCGAGCATTGCTCTTCTCGAGTAACTGTTTACTGGTCTGATCTCTCTCCCCCCCCCCCCCCGCTGACCCCCGCGGCCCCCTCCCTGAGCCTGCTCGGACCAGTAAACAGTTACTCGAGAAGAGCGATGCTCGCTTGAGTAACTGCTTTATCTGAGCGTGCTCACTCATCTCCAGTGTTTATCTCTTATAAAATGTTTTTCTTGAGTAAAGAATACACCAGTATGTAGATTAAGGGCCTTAATGCATAGCAAACTGCATGTAAATGAACTGTTCAGGCCCTAGGCTTTTAATGAAGAAATAGTAATAGGCATGATGTATAAATAAACAAAAATAAGCTGCACTGACATAATTACAGACAGAAAATGGTGGACATGTACCATAAGGAAAGACCTCGATTTACTAAAACAAAAAGATAAGTAACAGAAAAACAAATAAAAACAATAAACAATATAATAGTGTTCACCTAGTTGCAATAAAGGGAAATAATAATTTAGGGGTATTAACATATTCAAACATCATGAAAATAACTCCACAATACAAATTAAGTATTAAAGTTATGGTCCTTTTACATGGGACTAGCTGTTGGGGAAACGATGCCTGACAGCTCGTCCTAGTGATGCTATCTCCCCTGCTGTTACGCAGAAATGAGTATAGTTGGCATTGCTCACAATGTAGTGGGAATGCTTCTCCCGCGGGAATCTGAACAATAATCTTCCCATCAAAAAGGGTCATAAGAAAAGATTTTAAAGTACAAAAAGATAACATTATTATTAAAGTACTTATCAGTTAGGTATGACAACCATTCTTGCCAGCAGAGGAACAATCTTGTGTATGCTGAAGTGGGGGCCTACTTGTTAAAGGTTGCGTAGCTTGATCAACAAGAATGCCCCACTTCTTCAGGAGATTCAGGCTGTCCATCACAGAAGCTGCTACATAGGATGCACCATTTCTTGAGATGAAAAGCTTGGAGGGGAAGCCCCTTTTATATTTAATGTACCATTAAGGTAACTGATGAGAATTGTATTCAGAGTTGCAAACTTGCTGGAGAGAGATTAAGGAATATAAATATTGCATTATATGGGTCTGGTAAGGATCATCTTCACCTTCCTTTGCTTAGAAGTTTTTCCTTGGTTCTGATAAAATGGATTCAAGCGAAGACTTCCCATGAAGCAGCCTCTAGGACAGAAGGAGCTTTCTAAATAGTATATTCCAGTGGAGATAAGGATAATAGTAAAGTTTGAAAGAGCTGTAATAAGTATTGAAGAAGGTCAGCAGGGGGTACAGTGTCCAGAATCCCACAAACTTGTATGTTTTCTCTTCATGACCTATCTTCAAGGTCTATAACTTTTTCACATAGATGGGAGATCTCTTCTTCCAAGACATTTTGAGCATCTACCAACTTGTGAGTAGAGGGAAATGGAACTAGAATAAAAAAAACTTGCCAAACACTGTGTTTCTTAACCCCTTAGTGAGGGCCCTATTGCTTTTTTACATCCTGGTTAAGTGGGCTTTACTCCTCAGGACCGTAAAAACACACTTGCTCTGAGGATTAAAGTCCTGGGGCCTGTGGACGTGACAGCTTCATGCTGATGTAGCCGACAACCTGGAGCTGTCAGAGGGGAATGCAGTGAGTGACCCCCGGTAATCTCCGCTATACACAGGCTAATGGCGATTGCATAAAAGTGGTAGAAAAGTTAAATAAAGTTAAAGATTTAGCTTCCCTCATGAGTTGGATCCATGAGGAGAGCTGAAAGTACTCGCCTCCATGCTCCATGATGTCCCGCGATGTTCTGGTGCTTCCAGGACCGTATGTTGCCTTCTGCGCATGCGCGCCAGATCTAAACGTCGGACGCATGCGCAAAAGGGCTCGCGGCCTCGGAAATTTAAAATATCTCTGGCTCCCAGCTAGCATGTGTAGCCAAGAGCAGAGATATATCACCGGGCACCACTGTACGCAGTTCCCGGTTACATGATAGATGTTATCCAATGGATAACAGTGATCATGTAAAGTAAAAAAAAGTTTAAAAAGTTTAAGTTTCATCTCCCCTCACAGATAATATCCATAAGGAGAGATGAAATTATGTACCTAAGGCCCCTGGATTAATCTGTGGACCTTAACCCGGCTTCTACTCATGCACGCATTCGCAAAAGCCACGAATTGACAAGGTATTTTAAAATCTCCCTGCTGATGGCTACCAAACATAGCCGAGAGCCTGGAGATTTCAAATGGGGCCACGGTACGGGGTTCCTGTTCACGTGATCGCCGCTATCCAATGGATAACGGCGCTCGCGTAAAAGTTAAAAAAAGTTAAAATTTCACCTCCCATCATGGATCTGATCCATGAGGGGAGGTGGAATTACTAACCTAAGGCCTCTGGCAATGTTCCCTGACAGGATCTTTATCCGTGGATTTTTCCCCAAATTCGTTGCATGCACCTGTCGCAACAATAGTGGATGTAAGCGCAGAAGCTGGGGAGCACCCGGGAAATTTAAAATCTCCTTGCTCCTGGCTACTAAAGTTACATAAGTGCCAAAAAAATTTCAATTGTAAATTTGCTTTGCTTAGATTCATTCAAAAACTGTGGGGTCAAAATATGCAGTACACCCCTAGATGAATTCATTAAGGGGTCTTGTTTTCAAAATTGCGTAATTTGTGGGGCTTTTATGTTTTTTTGGCCGCTCAAGGGCTCTACAAGCGTGCAATGGGGCCTATAACAGCTTCAAGCAAAATTGCATTAACTCCTGAAAAGAAACTGTGCAGTCAAAATTCTTATGACACCCCTCACTGAATACATTAAGTGTAGTTTTTTAAATGGGGTCATTTGTTGGGGGTATCTATCATTCTGACACCTATGAGCCTTTGCAATCTTGGCTTGGTGTAGGAAAACAAAATGTTCCTCGAAATGTTAATAATCAATGTTAAATTTGTACATCTCCTAAATGGTTAAAAAATACAACTAACGTTTTCAAATATGCATGCAGAATAAAGTAAATAGATGGAAATTTATATCTTATCAAAAATTTTGTTTGCACATTCTTGAGATATATGCAACACCCCAGAGGGATGACCCCGGGCACTTGACAAACGTGCAGAGATGGGAGGTTTAAGTGTTGGCTTGTCATGGCGGCACTTACCAGGCTCTGGTTTCAGAAGGATGACACGCAGCCAAGGCCAGAGCAAGATTGCAGGCCAGCTTTGACACCCCTAGGATAGTGAATCCCAATAAATGGGTTGATGAGGGTAGTAGTAGTGATCACTTGTGAGGCCACCATTCCCACACACCAGTATGATACACAGTGGAGAAATAACACAGAGACTTGAGTATAGTACCTCGGGTCCCCAGGAACGGTTAGGGCCCGGTATAACTTTACTTAATGAATAAAACTTTACAACACAGGTATTCATGGTAATGCAGGTACAATTCTCTTTAAGTGACAACAGACTAGAGCTCAGAGGTAGGGAGGATACACAGGATGAAAACCGGTCCTACACTCTACATTATCTGTATGACACCTGGATGGGGAGCACTCCAGAGCAGGAAGGGGGAAGTGGTCACTCCACCTACTCTCTGGCAGACAATTATTTAAAGAATGGCTTAAACAATAAACACCACGCACTGCAGGCACGTGGGTATGATTCAGTAGCGTACCTCTGTGCGGTGATCCTGACTGTGGACAGCTGCACAGGAAAAGCTTGTAGTCGTTTTGGTACCTGTATGTTGGGTTCCTCTATGCAGAATTATTCGAATTACTCTCTTTCTCTATGATCTTGGGACTCACTCCATTGAGATAACTGTTCATTGGCTGATATGGTAAAATGGTAATGCCAATGACATCAGAGAAAAGCAACTTGTGAAAGAAGGAGCTGTGCCTGCTGTTCTCCTGTCCCAACAGTAGTCTGTACTAGATTTCAGGACAGACCTGATGGAACCTGGTGCCCGAAACCACCTAGTGAAGATCTTCTGGTTACCCCCATTCTCCGAACAGGTTACTGAGGAGAAGCTTAGTTCCATCATTGTGCTGTGGCCAGATTGATCGGGGAACTGCTCATGGCTCAGTATGCCAACCTTAGCCTCAGCTACCAAACTAAATTGTAAGTGCACAATGCACTATACAGGAAAGTTATTTATAGCCAAGGCTTCATTGAACTGTTTAAAACTCTTGAAGCATTTATTTATCCCTTACTGTGAGGAGAGAACTGTTGGTGTCAGAATTAATTGAACTGTTCAAACATTAAATTTACCCCTCACTATGAAGTGACTCATCACGTGCTGCACACTGAGCTAATCCTTGTTCATTAAAGTTTCCGTTCAGAGAAAGATGATGTCAAGTGATTTTTCCTAAACCCGCAAGCCACTGAGCACCTTACTACAGCCACGCGACCAGCAATACTCGTACTATCTGCTGAGACCACCAATGGCCTTGACTGAGCGGATTCCCCAGGAGGACTTGTTTCCTACTACCCAGTACCCATTGGCAGACCCACTATGGTTACCCTATCCTGTACCTCTGAGTGCCCCTACTAAGTCCCCACCATAGACCCAGGGGTCCTTCACCTGTTGACACCAAAATTGTTTGCAACATTCCAGTAGGGTACAGTGCTCCCTTTTCATGTATCATCAACCTCTACCTCTTTCATACTGACAAGGCTGTGCAAGCTGTGATTTCAGCAAGAAAATACAGCTCAAAAGTTATTTCAGGGTTATGTAAAATGCTGTGAGTGACTTATACTAATGTAAATGGAACAGAGATGCCTTTTTAAAGTGCAGGAGTAGCTTAGCTAGATGCTGGGACATAGTGATGGAAGAAACACACATAGAGATAAGTTATAGGAAGAAATCACAGTGCAGCCTGTGAGATTTATGCAATAGCAGAATATTTTTAATGAAGACTATTTGGAAAATTGCTTCATCTATTTGTTCCTGCAGAAGTATAGAGGCCTTTGAAAGCTTAGTAATTCAGGAGCCTATTAGTAAGTTTACCTACCTATATACAGGGACAACCTTCTGGTGAATAACGGCATTCGTTTAGTATTTTCATTTTACAAAGAGCATAACAATCTTATAGATTTAATAAAAAGATATTCTTATAATGGCCATAGCTAGGACTATTTAGAGTGTAATGGAAAGAACTTCCATTTTTTGAAAGTTTTTCTGGGCAAATATCTACAGAATAGACCTCTTCTTTTTACCCATGTAAATCTCAGAAGATATAATGTAACTTCTAATTATTGTTGAATTGCATTATATTGAATAACAATCTTAAACAAAATATCAGTTTTTATAATAGTTCTTTTCATAATAGAACTTACAGGCGTATCCAAATGACTGTTGAATAATGTAGAACATTACACCTTTTGCCTGCTTTGACCAGTAAAAGAAATACATTAATGTAGTGCCCTACTGCCAAGGTAAGCAGAATATTACTTATAAAGAGAATATCAACCATTAGAAGCAGTTTGCTGGACATTCATGCTATGAGGAAACTGACAATAACTTTTTCCCTATATTTCATTTTTTCTTTGTAAATAGTAAAAAGGAAAAGTACACAAACTAATAACCAGAGATTTTAGCCATCCAACGCATCTAAGGGTCTTAAAGGGGTTGTCCTGCGCCGAAACGTTTTTTGTTTTTTTTTCACCTCCCCCCCCCCCCCCCCCCCCCGTTCGGCGCGAGACAACCCCGATGCAGGGGTTAAAAAAGAACACCGCACAGTGCTTACCTGAATCCCCGCGCTCCGGTGACTTCTTACTTACCTGCTGAAGATGGCCGCCAGGATCTTCTCCCTCGGTGGACCGCAGGGCTTCTGTGCGGTCCATTGCCGATTCCAGCCTCCTGATTGGCTGGAATCGGCACGTGATGGGGCGGAGCTACCAGGAGCTGGTCTCAGGCACGAGCGGCCCCATTCAGAAAACAAGAAGACCGGACTGCGCAAGCGCGTCTAATCCGGCGATTAGATGCTGAAAATTAGACGGCTCCATGGAAACGAGGACGCTAGCAACGGAGCAGGTAAGTGAAAAACTTCTGATAACTTCTGTATGGCTCATAATTAATGCACAATGTACATTACAAAGTGCATTAATATGGCCATACAGAAGTGTATAGACCCACTTGCTTTCGCGGGACAACCCCTTTAAGTGGACACCCTTTCAAAGATAAAACTTAACTTTTAATATTCAATTTTAAAAAGTGAGCGACCCTATTATGATACTACTATGTTGCTACATAAGTGGGGTAGTCGCCCTGTCAAGAGCAACCCCACTTTCCAGCTTCTCCTTGGAATGCCCTTTGTTAAAATTAAAACAAACAGGTAATATTTGAAAGCATAGGAAAAGTCAGTTCCAGAGTAAGATTTCAAAGCTCAATCAAATTTGTCTAACTACCAAGTCATAATCACTGGCAATGCATACGCCCAGCATATCAACAATCAATAGGTAAGAAGCATAACATTTTAATAATAAATAAACATATCATAAACAATAGACAGCATAACATTTAGCTGAACTAGTGAAAATTCCATAAATAAATCATACAGTACTTAGTTCACTGGTGCAAGTTCATCCTGAAGCACTTAAGCAAACAGAGGATGTGAGGTGTCCTGCTGCTCCAATATAAGAGAGCATGTGAAACAGGTAACCTTCCCTATTTCATTCATAAAGGTCTACACACCAAGCAGGGAGAGGAGCAAGATAAGCAATTGTTTTGTATCTGGTGTCCACAGTAAAGGCAGACCTGGTTTCATTTTACCCTTAAAGGGGTTGTCCCGCGCCGAAACGGTTTTTTTTTTTTTCAACCCCCCCCCCCTCCCGTTCGGCGCGAGACAACCCCGATGCAGGGACGTAAAAAAAAAAACGCTCAGCGCTTACCTTAATCCCCGCGCTCCGGTGACTTCTATACTTACCGGTGAAGATGGCCGCAGGGATCCTCTTCCTCCGTGGACCGCAGCTCTTCTGTGCGGTCCATTGCCGATTCCAGCCTCCTGATTGGCTGGAATCGGCACGTGACGGGGCGAAGCTACACGGAGCCGGCATTCTGCACGAGCGGCCCCATTGAAGACAGGAGAAGACCCGGACTGCGCAAGCGCGGCTAATTTGGCCATCGGAGGCCGAAAATTAGTCGGCACCATGGAGACGAGGACGCCAGCAACGGAGCAGGTAAGTATAAAACTTTTGATAACTTCTGTATGGCTCATAATTAATGCACAATGTACATTACAAAGTGCATTAATATGGCCATACAGAAGTGTATAGACCCACTTGCTGCCGCGGGACAACCCCTTTAAGGTCCTTCAACTCTACTCACATGATAAAGCCCCACTTTGGATAAGCCCTCACTATAGCCCAAGTTTTGTGCTCCCCCTGAGGATGCCGCAAGGCGAAACACATTGGGGTGGCTATAGGTTAGATTTTAATAGGGTTTTGGTGGTTCTGACTTATTAATTTCCACATAGGCTCTTTGAAGTTGGCCATCCAGGCCTATGTTTTAGTGTGTATATGCACAATTACACACATGATACTAACTGATGACTGCTGGTCACATTTCATTCCTACCACCATTTGTCTTTTTATTTTAAATGTCATTCGATGTTGTCTTTGTCTTTTTTGAATAATACAGTATTTATATTATCTTTCAGGGGATATTACCTATGGGCTATTGCCTTTGGCAATTAGAATCCAGTTTGGATATTAGAATTCACACAATAGAATATATGTACAACACAGTGTTTATGCTGAATATGTAAGAAGGGGTAGAAATGAGTATATCAGCTTAGGTTCACGGTGGCTATATACTCTGACTCCTATGCTACAAGGGAAAGATGAAATGGTTTATGGTGGTGGTTATAGTTTGTGATGCCAGTCTGTAGTAAGCCGGAGTGAGGTTAAGCTTGGTAGTTGGACTCCCACCTGGTCATGCTACAAATAAAGTCTATGGATAATGGTAGTTGTGGTCTCTGCTCTAGGAGAGTAGTGTAGTAGGTTACGTAGTACGGATTTTTTTCTAGCATGAAGGAGCTCCAGGAGTCAGGTAAGGGTGAAACATTAACACTCACTTTTATTGCCGCTCCAGACAAACATGCAATGTCCAGTACAGTCCATTTTCCCTACATCAGAATCCAGAATTTGGTGATGATGTATCATATCTGGCACTTTTCCTCCCCTTTCCTAAGACAAAACAATGACTTAGATAAAGGGGACGAAGAACAAAGAATTTTTGAGACCCCCAAAAAATAGTGTTTTAAGCTCATAGATTCATTTTGCCTCCCTCTGGAGTCTGTTCTTGTCCCAATCTCCCTTCCTGGCTGTGTATTTCCCTACCTCAACAAACTGAAATCTAATTGGCAACAGTTGTTCCTGATGTCTATCTTGCATATGTATAGCTAATGCTTGATCTCAGCCATGCTCAATATTCCCTACATGTTCTAATATCTGGCAACAAAAGTCAGGTTGCATTTTCCCTACATGGGAGCATGGGCAGGGGCAAGTGCTAATATAAACTATATTGGCTGTTTTACACTTTGCATAGTCCCAGTTTAAATATTCCCTCCCTGTTACCACACACCTAAATTTCTTACCCATAGAGATAAATTTACTTGCTCTGCAACCACCACACCTATAGGTGCTCAATACCTCAAGCATGCTAAATAGCTCAATAGGTAGGAGTGCAGGAAGTCGAAGGTTCAAATTTTGATAGGAGGTTTTCCTGCTTCACATGCTCTGTTATATCAGGGCAGTAGGACGCTTCCCTTCCTGTGTTTGCTTCGGTGCTCAGAATGAAGCAAGGGACTCTGCTTTTGGATCCTCTAGTGTGTCTGACAGTGCACTCAGATGTGGTAAACTGTGCGTGACCCATGTGAGTTGGTATGAAGTTTATGGTAAGTACTTAAAGAGACGCTTGTCTCACAGTAGGTGTGCTACTATCAATATGAGCAGACCAGCACCATAAGACACAGTCCAGAAGGTATATCATTGTGCCATAAGTAAACTTATACTAGTGAAGCTAAGTACTGTATGATTCATCTATGGAATTTGTACTAGTTTGTCTAAATGTTATGCTGTCTAGTGTTTATGATAGGTTTATTGAAATGTCATGGAGTTTATTTATTGATTGTTGATATGCTAGTGGTCTAGCCAGTTTTGGTCTTTAGAATCTAATGGATTTAAGGTGCCACCTTCATTGGCTACGATTAATGTTGCTTAGGTCAGCTATTCCATCGTGAGTATTTATCAAGTCAGCTGTCATTGATCTAATATGTTCCCTGATGAATTCATAACAAATGTGGGAAACACGTTGGAATTAAATGTCACATGTGCATCATATGAATGTTGTATGGTAACTATAGATGAGCGAGTATACTCGCTAAAGGCAATTGCTCAAGCACAGTATTGCCTTTAGCGAGTATCTCCCCGCTCGAGACGGAAGGTTCGGAGCTGCGGGGGAGAGCAGGGCGGAACGGAGGGGAGATCTCTCTCTCCCTCTCTCCCCCCCGCTCCCTCCTGCTGACAGCCGCTACTCACCGCTCCCCAGCGCCGGCACCCGAACCTTCTGTCTCGAGCCGGGGAGATACTCGCTAAAGGCAATGCTCGCTCAAGCAATTGCCTTTAGCAAGTATACTCGCTCATCTCTAATGGTAACCTATGTGCCTTGTGATATTTGTTATGGTTTTTATGAGTCTGACTTTTTGCTTTATTAAAATGTGTTCATTTTTCTGTTATTTCTTTTTTGCATGATAGTTAGAATTTTGTCCTTTAGTTTTATGCCTTGCCAGTGATTGGCTGGATAGATTTGCTTGAGCTTTAAAATCTCCCCCTATGCTTTGAAATATTAGCTGCCTGTTTTTATTTCCCTCTAGCATAGAGCATTCCAGGGAGATGCTGGAGAATGGGTCCCTCTTGTTGGGATGGCTACCCCACTTAGGTAACAACATAATAGTATCATAATACGGCCTCTCATTTTTGTAACTTGATTAATAAAAGCTATGTTTTATCTTTGAAAGGGTGTCCATTTTTAGGTTTCATAAATAACAAAAATATGGAAAAAGTATTTGAATAATTAGAAGGAAATCACAAAGATTTTGTGGATAAATACATATTGATAATAATAATCTTTATTTATATAGCGCCAACATATTCCGCAGCACTTACAAAATAGGGGAGAACAGATACAAATGAGCAAAGATACAAGAAAAACTGTTACACGTAGTGATCAATTGATGGAGACAGTAGGGGTGAGGGTCCTGCTCCAACGAGCTTACATACTACAGATAATGGGGTTATTCCTTTTTTTAAAGCACGCCTGAAATTTTGTGTGTCAGGGATATTAGCAATTTCAGTGTGTATCTATTAGCTCTGTGCCCTTGACACATTAGACACCGACATGGCGGTGTCATAAAAGTTATTAATATGTTCACCTCTTCTTTCCAAGGGTTACAAAAAGTTATTATTTTTAATAAAAGAATACTGTCTGCGATAGAATCTAGGAGTGAAAGCAGACAATAAAGACAAATTGTTCTCATAATGCATTTGAGTAGAACTTCATGTTTACAAATAAAATAATTCCACTTTTTACCTTTAGTTGTGGCAGCCTACATTTTTCATTTTTAATCATTTACTGAATTTATACTAAGAAACTGGTAACAACTCCATTACTGAAGACTACTTCCAGAAGGTTTACATCATTAAGTAATGGTTGATCGATAAATGTCTGACATGCAATATTTTATAACATACCTTTCACTTCATGCTTTCTAATATAATTAGATACAAGTATTTTAAATGCTTTTTGTAGCATAATGGACTATATCAATTATTAATGACTTCTTATTGGTCAATAGAAAGTGAGTTTTTGTTGAGTCAAATTAATAGTAAATGACTGAAAATGAGACATGTATTGACTTTTGCCCTGAGACTGATAAGTCTGTTTAAGCTAACGCATGCTTAAGCTATTAAATTATCTACCTTTATTTAATTGCTGACAATCATCACTATAAAATCATATAGTAAGGAAGACACTGTTGTGCAGTGCCAGAGGGACAGGTAGGGACATAGTCAATATACAGATCAAGGTCAGGACAGGTGGAGTCCTTGCATTAATGGAGACAGGTGCAGAGTCACGGAAAGGAAAAATCAGATATGTGGTGGTCGAGAGACAAGTTGAGGTCAGGACAGGAGAAGACGGGAAAGCTAGGTGAAACAGGCATGGGTCAAACTAAAAGTCAGTTATAAAAATTAACACTTTTGCAGTGCCTAATAAAAACTATTGCTGCAGCACCTTCCATTTAGTGACAGTGCCTTACATAACCAGGGAACTCTATCTTGATTGATTTGAGAAGGAAAGCTAGGTGCATGCGATGGCATGTGTTGGGTGTGCCAGGGGTTGGAATCCCAGCTATTGCAAATTAATATTTCTATGAAACATACTTTCGAGAAGATGCATGATAGTAATGTCATTCAGCATATACTGTTGATATATATTTGCTCCAATACTTTAAACTACATTCTGCCACTTCATTCATCATCAGGAATTTTGACACAACCTTTTCTGCATAGACATTAAATATTGAATGTTGTGTATAATGTATAATATGCTTATCTATATTCCAGTGCCTGTGTGTTATTTTGCAAATACCAGTAGAATTAATTTAAATAACATCTGTACTAAAATGCTGTACAATGTAACTCATATATATTGCAGAGTACATTAATAAACATGATTATTCAAAAGTAGTTACCTGTTGTTTCTATGTAGGTACTTTCATTCATGCAAAAACCTGAACTTACTGTATGTATTAAACTTCTGTTTTGCAAATCCCACTAAGCATCTATATGTCTGTCTGTCAATAACTTAATTTACCGTCTTTCAGAGGCATAACTAGTAGCTCTTGGACCCCGATGCGAAATCTCTTACAGGGCCACCAACTACTATGTACTATTTATAATACTTGTGTCTTCTTATGTGATGGGGGAGGCCCTTGGGTCCCCTTAGGCTCCAAGGCCTGGTAGCGATTGCTACCCCTGCACCCTCTACAGCTACATCCCTTCAGCCTTCCGAGATACTGTACCATTTCTGAATGAATAAAGGAATGTATTGAAGAGGAAATAAATGATATTTTGTTAGTAAAACTGAAAGGAAGAAAAAAAGAAAGAAAATGGTAAACAAGATAAATTACTCTATGTTAATGTATTTCGTTAAACAATGATAAAAGCTGAGCATCCTCCATCAGTTTCACAAAAGTTTTAAAATAACAGCACAGTCATTTAAAGAGCTTAAACCCCTAAAGGTGACCATATACATTAGACGAATGTTGGCTGAACACGTGATTTTAAGTGGGATTGGTAGACCACCTAATGTGTATGGGGGTCTGCTGACACTGTCACAATGGCAGATATCATGGGAAAAAGAGGTCAGGCATGTTGAGGTGAGCAGGAACGTATATTTGGAGGGGTAAGGCAGAATAGCTATCATCTGAATGAGCATTTGTCTGACAGCTATCTAAGGTATATGGCACTATTTGTACACAGAAATAAGTGATTACAGTGCAGTGACCTCCAGTGAACACAGGTGAAGTTTCATCTGACTATAGTCATTCACTTTCATTTTTCTTCTCTTTCTACGTCCAGACTGCTATGAACACTTCTTCCAACCATGATATGTCTTCCCACTGTCCCATCCTGCTGTTATCCCTTCCTCTCAGTGCCCCTCCACAATCCTAATGACCCTCTCTGTGACTCCTTTGTGGAGATGCACAAGAAAACACAATAGGAAGAAAGCAAGCCAACGGAGGCAATGTGATGCTATGGGCAATATTCTGCTAGGAAACCTTGGGTCCTGGCATTTATGGGGATGTTACCTTTGACACATACTTCTACTTAAACCTTGTTTCGGACCAACTGTATCCCTTCATGGCAGTGGTCTTTCCTAACTACAGTGGCCTTTTTCCGCAGGATAATGTGCCCTGCCACAATGGCAAAAATAGTTCAGAAATAGTATAAGGAACATGACAGAGATTACAAAGTGGTAACTCGACCTCCAAATTCCCCAGAGCTCAATCTAATCAAGCATCTGCAGGATGTGCTGGAAACACAAGTCTAATCCATGGAGGTCCCACCTAGCAATTTATAGGACTTAAAGGATATTTTGCTAACATTTTGGTAGCAAATACCACAGAACAACTTCAGAAGTCTTATCGAGTCCAGCTCCCGATAGGCGTTTTGGTGGCACGAGGAACATATACACAATATTAGGCAGGTGGTTTTAATATTATGAATGAAAATGTGAGAACATTCAGTAAGCATGCATAAGTGATCATATAAAGAAGCACATTTGTTTTATTTGATATTTATATCTTCAAAAGACAATCAAACAGAAAAAGGAAATCAGTTCTGTGTGACAAAACAGAGAGAATGAGAGAATTATAAAGACTAGTATCCATATTGGTTTGTAGCAGCAGAGATCAGGCTGCAGTCTTTCAGGAGTTCTGTCAACAGCTCCTTGTACATTCACTTTTTCACCTACACAGCCTATAACATTTATTTGATGGAGTCAAATATTAGGTTCTTTGGAGCACTTTTACACTGAATGTGGCTTGTGTAATCTATGAACAATTGCCTGTTTACTGTGAATAAAGGTGGATGGCCAGAAGAGAACTTTGGCGGCTCCACCTCCATTCACTGAACAGTTATTTCCCTCTGTTATGTCCAGGTTTGTCCTCATCCATTACTTCTAACATAAGTGGTTTTCCCTGATCCACATGCATGATGATGACATCAACACCATGTGCAGTCATAGCACAATAGCCATATTAGGCGGATAAACATACTTAGGAGACATTCTGGAAGTAAAAGCTACAAGATTCAAGTTTTTCCTTCATTTTTTCGTTGAGTTTGCTACTTTAGGAAAAGTTGGTTAGGTCTTAGATTTACTATGATTTAACCAGCAACTAATATACATTATAGCACAAATCCATGCCAGCTGGCAAAGATTTCATTTTCTGGAGTACGTACTGGCCAGAGATGAACGAAATTCATTAAGAAATGTGCATCTTTTAATAGATTTGAGGTGCTGCATTCCTTGGCATTTTGGATTTACATCAGTGTATAAAATGCTGGTCTAAGTAAATTTACTACTTAGTATGCTTCTAGGCCAATATAGCAATAATACAATCCTTCTATATGTGTTTGGCTGTAATCAAACCATTAATGTTGAGTGAACTTTTGAAAAGTTTGGTATGGCCGGTTTGCTGAACTTTTGCAAAAAGTTCAGTACGATCCAAATTAGTTTGAACAGAACTGGAGGTTTACCAAAACCTCTAAAACTGGTGTATAACGTAGACAGTGTTATAAAGCAGTGTTCGGTACTAGTAAGATCATGTTTCAGGTAGAACTTTGCTAAAAGCTTTATTTAGGTTTGGGCCAAACTGAATCTGAAAAAGGGTTCTACTGGTTCGGTTCACTTAATGCTGCAAACCATATTTGGTTCAATTTGGCATTTGCTTTAATTGTATAAAAAAAATCCTACCAATTTGGATTTGGAGAGGACTGCTATACATATATAGTACTAAAAGATACTATAGAAGCCATTAGAAACATATGGCTATATGTCTTTTTCACTGGCAGACCTTCTGCAAGGAACAGGCCCTAACAGACATTTAAACACAGTAATTGGGGCTTGTTCCGGTCCATTTAAATGGTACAATGAGCAGTGCTACATATGCCTGAACAATTGCTAGAACCCTTACACAGCACTACTGACAAAAAAAATAAAAACTATATCTTTTCACACAGCAATAAAAAAATGTATCAATTTACCGTATTTTCCGGTGTATAAGATAACTGGGTATATAAGACGACCCCCAGCTGTCGACTTATACACCGGGAATATAGTGTAGACAAAAAAATCAATACTTACCTACCGTGGTGATGTCCTTAAATGGCTGTGATTGGTTAACCTAGCGCCGCCCTTCATTGGCCAACGCCACGCTGAGTTAACCAATCAGAGCATTAGCTTTCTGGAGGTGGGGCATTCAAGCCCCACATCCAGAAAGCAATGCCCTATTGGTGTGGGGGAGGGAGCGATAGCCTGCTGCAGTGCCGCAGATCATCGCAGAATGCCTCGGGGGGGGGGGGGGGGGGCGAGTATTGAATTTTTTTTGTACAGCTTATTCCTGGTGTATAAGACGATCCCCAACTTTGGACAAGATTCTCCAGGGTTAAAAAGTCGTCTTATATGTCGGAAAATACAATAGTATTTACATAAGCGTACTGGCCTGCAGAATTAATTTAACATATTAGTTATACTGCACGGTGAACACTGTTAAAAATAAAAAACATGCCAGAATTGCAGATTTTCTTATTCTTGCCTCTAGAAAAAATGGAATAAAGAGCAATCAAAATGTTATATGTTCCCAAAATTGGATAAATAAATACTAGAGTTCGTCCTGCCCTCCAAAGTACTCCGTTGGTGGAAAAATAAAAATACTATGGCCCTTGGAATGCGGCGACACAAAAGCAGGGGAAAAAAGTGCTTTTTGTGTACCAAACTAGCAAAACATAAAATAAACTGTATAAACTTGGTATTGCCAGAATGGTGTTGACCCAGAGAATAATGTTATCACATGATTTTAGGGCTCAGTCAGACGAGCGTTTTTTGCCGCACATTTACTTGCGTGAAACGCACGCAAAATGCATACAGCAAAAATTTGCATGACCGAAGCCGGCGTCACGGATTTAAAAAAAACGCACCTGGGTTCATTTAAAATTCACACATATTTCAAACCCCACCCCACCCCAAAAATCGGGGTAGGTCTTATTATCGGGGAAACACAGTAATTTTGTGAAGCCGGGAGCATTTACATGCGGCAAGAAGTCAACGATCCATGGGGTTTGTTTAGATATATTATTTTTTTCTAAACAAATGCATCCTTCTGACAAAGAGCAAACTCTGTTTACAGGTTGCAGCAAGCTGGTTGAGGGGATGTTGCAAGCTTACACGACAACTTGTAAACAGATACAGCAGGGGGAACAAAAAATAACTCAGAAATCCCTTTAAGGGCTCAGTCACACGGGCGCCTATGCGCCCGTGTGACTGAGCCGTTACTGACGAAAGAAGACGGACGTCTCTCTGCAGCGCTGATGAAAGAACACATGACCGGCAATGAAGGCGGTCACATGGTCTTTCCTCAGGCGCTGCAGAGAGACGACCGTCTTCAGGTACGGCCGTCTGCTACCTGCGGTAACACTTATGCGCCCGTGTGACTGAGCCCTAAGGGCTATAGCTATATAGACTATGTGCAGAGGTTGGTAGATGCCTGTTAGAAAAGGAGCCTTGTTACAGGCTTTGCTTTGGGCTCATGAGATTTGAGGCCTATTTTATACATTCATTTCCCTTTATTACCATGTGTATATAATACATTTTTCCTTGCGGTATACAATTATAGGATTTGTCCGAGTTGATCCATATTTCTAGGTTTGTAGTTTTTACTGACTGGCATAAGTGTTTATTGCTATTGTGTTTTTATTTTCCTTTGAAGAAAGAGAGAAAACATGAAATCTGATAAACTGTAACCTACTACTTAATACCAAGATATAATTTCTGCCAGGGTTTAATTATGAGTAAATTAAAATCTGACAGCATACAAGACATGTTTTACGATCAACAGGAACAGTTGTTGAAGAAACGAACACGTTTGTTCATTTCTGAGTTCAATTTGCTCACAGCTCTTCATATTGAATTGATTTGTTACTGTCACAATGCACTTTTGGAATAATGTCAAGTCATTTTCACTGTGTTTTATTGTCATGCCACTGAGACATCCTTCAAAGTGAGTTATTGGAAATGCAATTGTATATTATTTCCTGGTGTATTTTTTGCATATTTTTTATTAAATGCCATAAAGTCAATAACGTTTTCATAAAATATGCTTAGCTTTCTAAATCACGAATTAAATAGTAAAGCAATTCAGGTAAGGAACATTAAAAGCAACTGGAGATTAAGTGAAACTACACTTAGATTCTAATTTTTGATATTGATTACTTTGATGAGCCTAATTTATAGTAAAACTATAAAACAACGCACAGCAGCTTGAAGGTTTTCTAGTAATTATATGATACTTTTGTTCTTTCCATTTTTTTCCTAAAGAAATACAACAAGACTATCAGCAGGGAAGATTAATAATTACAATTGTGGCCAAGTCACTCCTAAAGGACATAAAGGTGTAATTCTCTGATGAGGGCTGACGTTTAATGATACTTATAGGGCTCTCAAGAACTTACCTGGGATGGAGGAAGGCAGCTGATTGTGGCCTTAAACACTGAAAACTCTTCAAACAACGTTGGCATCACCTGACAGTCATTTTATTTTCATTTCTTGTGCTGATTTCCCAGTGCAGGGAGGTAAAAAGTACTGTACCTGAATATAATAAACCTGTGGTAGGGTGACACTCATCAGGTTCACACAGCAGTTTGCACTGGTTTAGCTAGGGTTATCAAATAATAGACAAGTAAGCTGACCCCTCCACAGGCAGAGAAAAGCAGCTGCAGCTTCCAGCATGAAGAAGACTAAGAAAAATGTAAATCAGTGTACTGATGCATATAATGTTAGGCCTCCAGCACAACAACATTTTCTTCCTCTGTGTGTAGTCCATTAAAAAATACAAACTACAGAATACAGACCCATATTATTAAATGTGTCAACACACACTACCAAGTTTTTTCATGCAGGCATTGACTACATAAAAAACCTATTGCATGCACTATTCTGATCCATTTTACAAATGAGACTTGCCCATTCAATACAATAGGAAGAGAAAAAAACAATGCCATCTGTGTGCTGTTTTTTTAAACATGCATAGTATAAGAATTAGGCTTGTTTGTTTTTTTTCTTTTGTGGACCTGAAAATAAAAAAAACGTGGGGCACGGACTGAATACAGAGACCACACAGAGATGCACGAAGATGAAAACCCTTTGTTACACTAACTTTTTTAAGGCAAGTGCGCACCTAGCCCAACAGAACATTCACATGTAGAAAAAATGCTGTCAATGGGCAAAATCTGCATGCGGGATTCCACTGTGTTTCCACGTAGATCTCTGTCAAGAAAGGACATGTCACTTCTTTATGTGGAAATGCGTAAGAATTCCATATGCGGGTTTTGTCTGTTGACAAAGCTAAACCTGTACCTCATCCATGACGAAAACCACTGCAGAATAACCGAAAATTCCTGGTGCGGTTATACAGGCGTAATCAACGTGAAAAAGTCTGCAGCAGATTCCGCCAAGTGAACATCCTTTACACTTACCATCCTCCATGTTTCCTAGCTGTCCTCTTGCAAAGCAGCATGCAGACTGCAGACTACATAAGCACACACATAGGATGAGAGGAATAAAATGGTCATTCTAAGTGCACATCTATGTAGTCCTCAAACTGCAGGTAACTGCCAGATTTGAGAGAGGACAGCAGGGGAATGCTGAACGAAGTATAAAGGGTCCTTCACACAATGATTGTATAAAAAAATAAAAAACCTTGTTATTTGTATAGCGTCAACTAATTCCGCAGCGCTTTCAGGCAATTTTTATTTATTACCCCCCACGAAGCTGGTTACTCATTTTACCAACCTCAGAAGGATGGAAGGCTGAGTTGACCTTGAGCAGGCTACCTGAGCCATACAGGGATTGAACTTGCAACCTTCAGGCTTACACTCTGCACCACATGAGACTCAATGTATGAGCATGAGATGCTGTTGTACCCGGGCCCAGGAGCCTTAGGAGGCCATAAAGCTTCTCTTCTCCATATAGGGAGCTCAGTACTATGAATAAAGCATTATAGTTGCCCTGTTACAGATTCTGCATCGGGGTCCAGAAGCTTAAAGTTACGCCTCTGGTTCCAGATGTATTCTTTTTCACAGAATTACACAGCGTATTGCTTATCTCATTACACATTATGCGAACATTTACACATTCCCCATATACTTCCATGGGAACCTTTGATGCGCAAAAGTAGAGCATGCTGCAGTTTTTTCTGCACGCGCAAGAAAAGGTGATAAGGATGAACCCATTGAATTAAATGGATTCTATCCTCTGTGTATTGCATATGCAAATTTCGCGTATGCAAATAGGTCCCTGTGAAGGAGCCCTAAGAGTAATATTCAGGGATTCAGCAAACAATATGAGCCCATAACCTTAAGATGATGAGGCTCATAAGAGCCGACATATTCCATTTAACAGTTGTATGGCTACTTGAAATTACATGCAAAACATGGAGGGACTTTGGAAAGGTATCCAATATTCATTTTATAACTATCAACCATCTGTCTACATGTAGAGATTATCAAACAATTTAAAGTGATCCTATCATTAACTGCCCAGTGTAAAAGCACAAAAAAGATTAACAATGAAGGCCTTGATAATTCAAAATCATGCTAATTGTTTGTGTTGTGTTTTGTGCACTGCTAGCTTATCATTAAATTCAGTCCAACTTAAAAATCATCATTCAGCCTTATCAGCAGTTCTCCATGGGTAGTGCTGATAGCATTGTTTCCCACTGGAGAACAAAAGAACTGAAAGCTGATAAGAGCCCTCGGGCTATTAACTGCTTTCAGCTAAGGCTTCATTTGCACACTTAATTGCTCTTAAGTAGCTGAGTAGCTAATTTATAGTTTATGCAAAATGATCACTCAAAGCTGTCACTCAAACTGTCGCTTGAGCGATCATCGCTGGTGTAAATGGGCCTTTACTTGGGAAAAACATTTACTGCCATCAAATGAATTTCTGTCAATATCAACTAAACAGGCCAAAAAGCAGTAGGTTTCTGCTGCTGAATAGTTGGGTTTCTTAACCCCTTTGTGCCCAAGCCTGTATGCGCCTTAATGACCAGGCCAAATTTTAGAAATCTGACATGTGTCACTTTAAGGGTAAACACCCACTTGTGTTTTTCTTGCACGTTTTTTTCACGCGATATCGCTGCATTTTTTTCACGCGATTGTCAATGGGACTTTCTAATGTTAAAAACGCATCGCACAAAAATCGCAAAGCACAAACTTGCAATGCATTTTCAACATTAGAAAGTCCCATTGGCAATCGCTTTCAAAAAACGCAGCAATAATGCGTGAAAAAAACACGCAAGAAAAACGCAAGTGGATGTTCACCCATAGGGTAACTACCCACTACAGTTTTTTTTCACTGCGAAATTCGCAGCATTTTTTTTCTGCAGGGGTCTATGGGACTTGTAATGTTAAAATCGTGATCGCGCAAAATCGCGATTTTGCGGTAAATTGCGATTTTGCGCGATCGCGATTTTAACATTACAAGTCCCATAGACCCCTGCAGAAAAAAAAACGCTGTGAATTTCGCTGTGAAAAAAACTGTAGTGGGTAGTCACCCTTAGGGTGACTACCTACTAGGGTTTTTTCTTCCTGCGATGCCAAATTGCATTTTCCTTTATTTCTGAAGAGCCGTTGATATAGAATGTGTTCTTGTCCATCTAGGGTTTTTTTTGCGTTTCGTTGCGCTTTTTCACATAGCAATTGTCAGTTGCATATGTCTCCTTATTTTTCTCCTAATGCACCCATGATTGTCAATGGAGGGCTGTAAAAATGCAATGCTTCAAGCTGTGATGTGCTGTGAAATTACAGCCAGAAAAACGCAACGAAAAACGCCGGAAAAACGCAAATGCGAAATTGCAGCGTTTTTCACGCAAGAAAAACGGAAACGCCAATGGGTAGTCACCTTACATGGAATAACTCCGTAAAGGTTTTGCATATCCAAGTGATTCTGACATTGTTTTTTCTCACCACATGTTGTACTTCATATAGGTGGTAAAAATAGGCTGATAGAATTTGTGTTTATTTATTAAAAGAGTCAAAATTGGGATCATTTTGAAAAAATCGTAATTTTTTCACATTTCCAACTGCAATATCTCAAAAATGTGCAAACATAATATAGAAATTTTTGATAAAATATATATTTCCATCTGTTAACTTTATTCTGAGCGCACATTGGAAAAACTTTTGTTTTTTAACCATTTAGGAGACATACAAATTTAACATTGATTATTGACATTTCGAGGAACACTTTGTTTTCCTGCACCAAGCTAAGATTGCAAAGGCTCATAGGTGTCAAAATGAGAGATACCCCCACAAGAGACCCCATTTTAAAAACTACACCCCTTAATATAATTACCGAGGGGGGTCATGAGTATTTTGACCCCACAGTTTCTTTTTAGGAATTAATGCAATTTAGAGGAGAAAAAATTAGAGATGAGCGAACGTACTCGTCCGAGCTTGATACTCGTTCGAGTATTAGCGTGTTCGAGATGCTCGTTACTAGAGGCGAGCACCACGCGATGTTCGAGTTACTTTCACTTTCATCTCTGAGACGTTAGCGCGCTTTTCTGGCCAATAGAAAGACAGGGAAGGCATTACAACTTCCCCCTGCGATGTTCAAGCCCTATACCACCCCCCTGCAGTGAGTGGCTGGCGAGATCAGGTGTCACCCGAGTATATAAATCGGCCCCTCCCGCGGCTCGCCACAGATGCATTCTGACATAGCTCAGGGAAAGCGCTGCTGATGGTGGAGCTGCTATAGGGAGAGTGTTAGCAGTGATTTTAGGCTTCAAGAACCCCAACGGTCCTTCTTAGGGCCACAACTGACTGCGTGCAGTACTGTTGAGGCTGCTTTTTGCAGTGTTGCACTTTTTTTTTGTATATCGGCCATGCAGAGCATTGCGTCCGCAGTCTGCAGTAATTTTACATAGTCCAGGGCCAGTAGTGGTGAGGCAGGGACAGTGAAAGACATACTGTGTATATAGGCAGTGGGCTTTTCCAAAAAAATTTGTGAAAAAACATTCTATTTGGGCTGCCTGTGACTGTCCTGAGTGTACTGCGTCTCTGCTGGGGGTAGTAGTCCTAATTAATATGCAGCCAGCTAAGTGTTACAGCGGGCTTGCCCAAAATTCTTTCCTGGCTCTGTTGTGCGTTACACATCACCGCTGTCATCCTGTCCAGAGGGAAACAGTCTGCAGTAATTTTACATAGTCCAGGGCCAGTAGTGGTGAGCCAGGGACAGTGAAAGAGATATACTGCGTATATAGGCAGTGGGCTTTTCCAAAAAAATTTGGGAAAAAACATTCTATTTGGGCTGCCTGTGACCGTCCTGAGTGTACTGCGTCTCTGCTGGGGGTAGTAGTCCTAATTAATACGCAGCCAGCTAAGTGTTACAGCAGACTTGCGCAAAATTCTTTCCTGGCTCTGCTGTGCGTTACACATCACCGCTGTCATCCTGTCCAGAGGGAAACAGTCTGCAGTAATTTTACATAGTCCAGGGCCAGTAGTGGTGAGCCAGGGACAGTGAAAGAGATATACTGTGTATATACGCAGTGGGCTTTTCCAAAAACATTTGGGAAAAAACATTCTATTTGGGCTGCCTGTGACCGTCCTGAGTGTACTGCGTTTCTGCTGGGGGTAGTAGTTCTAATTAATACGCAGCCAGCTAAGTGTTACAGCAGGCTTGCGCAAAATTCTTTCCTGGCTCTGCTGTGCGTTCCGTAAGCGAAGTCAGCCTCCAACCACAGGCCAATAAGCGGCACATTTAATTACAGCGTTCTGTTTCTGCACTACTGGTAATACACCATGCTGAGGGGTAGGGGTAGGCCTAGAGTACGTGGACGCGGACGCGGGCGAGGACGCGGAGGCCCAAGTCAGGGTGTGGGCACAGGCCGAGCTCCTGATCCAGGTGTATCGCAGCCGACTGCTGCGGGATTAGGAGAGAGGCACGTTTCTGGCGTCCCCACATTCATCTCACAATTAATGGGTCCACGCGGTAGACCTTTATTAGAAAATGAGCAGTGTGAGCAGGTCCTGCCGTGGATGGCAGAAAGTGCATCCAGCAATCTATTGACCACCCAGAATTCTGCGCCGTCCACTGCTGCAACTCTGAATCCTCTGGCTGCTGCTCCTCCTTCCTCCCAGCCTCCTCACTCCATTACAATGACACATTCTGAGGAGCAGGAAGACTCCCAGCAACTGTTCTCGGGCCCCTGCCCAGAATGGGCAGCAATGGTTCCGAATCCTCTCCCACTGGAGGAGTTTGTCGTGACCGATGCCCAACCTTTGGAAAGTTCCCGGGGTCTGGGGGATGAGGCTGGGGACTTCCGGCAACTGTCTCAAGAGCTTTCAGTGGATGAGGAGGACGATGACGATGAGACACAGTTGTCTATCACTCAGGTAGTAGTAATTGGAGTAAGTCCGAGGGAGGAGCGCACAGAGGATTCGGAGGAAGAGCAGCAGGACGATGAGGTGACTGACCCCACCTGGTTTGCTACGCCTACTGAGGACAGGTCTTCAGAGGGGGAGGCAAGTGCAGCAGCAGGGCAGGTTGCAAGAGGCAGTGCGGTGGTCAGGGGTAGAGGCAGGGCCAGACCGAATAATCCACCAACTGTTTCCCAAAGCGCCCCCTCGCGCCATGCCACCCTGCAGAGGCCGAGGTGCTCAAAGGTCTGGCAGTTTTTCACTGAGAGTGCAGACGACCGACGAACAGTGGTGTGCAACCTTTGTCACGCCAAGATCAGTCGGGGAGCCACCACCACCAGCCTCACCACCACCAGCATGCGCAGACATATGATGGCCAAGCACCCCACAAGGTGGGACGAAGGCTGTTCACCGCCTCCGGTTTGCACCGCTGCCTCTCCCCCTGTGCCCCAACCTACCACTGAGATCCAACCCCCCTCTCAGGACACAGGCACTACCGTCTCCTGGCCTGCACCCACACCCTCACCTCCGCTGTCCTCGGCCCCATCCACCAATGTCTCTCAGCGCAGCGTCCAGCCGTCGCTAGCGCAAGTGTTGGAGCGCAAGCGCAAGTACGCCGCCACGCACCCGCACGCTCAAGCGTTAAACATGCACATAGCTAAATTTATCAGCCTGGAGATGCTGCCGTATAGGGTTGTGGAAACAGAGGCTTTCAAAGGTATGATGGCGGCGGCGGCCCCGCGGTACTCAGTTCCCAGTCGCCACTACTTTTCCCGAGGTGCCGTCCCAGCCCTGCACGACCACGTCTCTCGCAACATTGTACGCGCCCTCACCAACGCGGTTACTGCCCAGGTCCACTTAACAACAGACACGTGGACAAGCACAGGCGGGCAGGGCCACTATATCTCCCTAACGGCACATTGGGTGAATTTAGTGGAGGCTGGGACAGAGTCAGAGCCTGGGACCGCTCACGTCCTACCCACCCCCAGAATTGCGGGCCCCAGCTCGGTGGTGGTATCTGCGGCGGTGTATGCTTCCTCCACTAAACCACCCTCCTCCTCCTCCTTCTACGCAACCTCTGTCTCGCAATCAAGATGTGTCAGCAGCGGCACGTCGCCAGCAGTCGGTGTCGCGCGGCGTGGCAGCACAGCGGTGGGCAAGCGTCAGCAGGCCGTGCTGAAACTACTCAGCTTAGGAGAGAAGAGGTACACGGCCCACGAATTGCTGCAGGGTCTGACAGAGCAGACCGACCGCTGGCTTGCGCCGCTGAGCCTCCAACCGGGCATGGTCGTGTGTGACAACGGCCGTAACCTGGTGGCAGCTCTGCAGCTCGGCAGCCTCACGCACGTGCCATGCCTGGCCCACATCTTTAATTTGGTGGTTCAGCGCTTTCTGAAAAGCTACCCACGCTTGTCAGACCTGCTCGGAAAGGTGCGCCGGCTCTGCGCACATATCCGCAAGTCCCACACGGACGCTGCCACCCTGCGGACACTGCAACATCGGTTTAATCTGCCAGTGCACCGACTGCTGTGCGACGTGCCCACACGGTGGAACTCTACGCTCCACATGTTGGCCAGGCTCTATGAGCAGCATAGAGCTATAGTGGAATACCAACTCCAACATGGGCGGCGCAGTGGGAGTCAGCCTCCTCAATTCTTTACAGAAGAGTGGGCCTGGTTGGCAGACATCTGCCAGGTCCTTGGAAACTTTGAGGAGTCTACCCAGATGGTGAGCGGGGATGCTGCAATCATTAGCGTCACCATTCCTCTGCTATGCCTCTTGAGAAGTTCCCTGCAAAGCATAAAGGCAGACGCTTTGCGCTCGGAAACGGAGGCGGGGGAAGACAGTATGTCACTGGATAGTCAGAGCACCCTCCTGTCTATATTTCAGCGCGTTGAGGAGGAGGAGGAGGAGGTGGAGGAGCATGAGGAGGAGGGGGAAGAGACAGCTTGGCCCACTGCTGAGGGTACCCATGCTGCTTGCCTGTCATCCTTTCAGCGTGTATGGCCGGAGGAGGAGGAGGAGGATCCTGAAAATGATCTTCCTAGTGCGGACAGCCATGTTTTGCATACAGGTACCCTGGCACACATGGCTGACTTCATGTTAGGATGCCTTTCTCGCGACCCTCGCATTACACGCATTCTGGCCACTACGGATTACTGGGTGTACACACTGCTCGACCCACGGTATAAGGAGAACCTTTGCACTCTCATACCCGAAGAGGAAAGGGGTTCGAGAGTGATGCTATACCACAGGACCCTGGCGGACAAACTGATGGTAAAATTCCCATCCGACAGCGCTAGTGGCAGAAGGCGCAGCTACGAGGGCATGGTAGCAGGTGAGGCGCGGAGATCAGGCAGCATGTACAGCACAGGCAGGGGAACACTCTCTAAGGCCTTTGACAGCTTTCTGGCTCCCCAGCAAGACTGTGTCACCGCTCCCCAGTCAAGGCTGAGTCGGCGGGAGCACTGTAAAAGGATGGTGAGGGAGTACGTAGCCGATCGCACGACCGTCCTCCGTGACGCCTCTGCCCCCTACAATTACTGGGTGTCGAAGCTGGACACGTGGCCTGAACTCGCGCTGTATGCCCTGGAGGTGCTTGCTTGTCCTGCGGCTGGCGTCTTGTCAGAGAGGGTGTTTAGTGCGGCTGGGGGAATCATCACGGATAAGCGTACCTGCCTGTCAACCGACAGTGCCGACAGGCTTACACTCATCTAGATGAACAAAGCCTGGATTTAACCAGACTTCTCTTCTCCACCAGCGGACAGCAGCGATACCTAAGCAATACGTAGGCTGCACCCACGGATGGAAGCATTGTTCTCTATCACCATCAAAAACGTGGACCTTTTAGCTTCATCAATCTGTGTATTCTATTCATCCTCCTCCTCCTGCTCCTCCTCCTGAAACCTGACGTAATCACGCCGAACCGGCAATTTTTCTTAGGCCCACAAGGCTCAGTCATATAATTTTTCTAAACAATTTTTATACGTTTCAATGCTCATTAAAGCGTTGAAACTTGCACCTGAACCAATTTTTATTTTAACTGGGCTGCCTCCAGGCCTAGTTACAAATTAAGCCACATTAACCAAAGCGATTAATGGGTTTCACCTGCCCTCTTGGTTGGGCATGGGCAATTTTTCTGACGTACATTAGTACTGTTGGTACACCAATTTTTTTGGGCCCTCGCCTACAGTGTAATCCAATTAATTTTTTGCCCACCTGCATTAAAGCTGACGTCACATCAGCTGTGCTGGGCACTGCAATGGGATATATTTATGTACCGCCGGTGGGTTCCAGGGAGCCACCCCTGCTGTCGGTCGAAACGGAGTTGTAACTGCATGTGTCCACTTCTAAAGAACCCCAGTCTGACTGGGGCATGCAGTGTGGGCCCAAGCCCACCTGCATTTAAGATGACATTACCTCAGCTGTGATGGGCAATGTAATGGGATATATTTATGTACCGACGGTGGGTTCCAGGGAGCCACCCATGCTCTTCGTCCACACGGACTTCACAATAGGGAGTTGTAACTGCCTGTGTCTACTTATAAAAAACCCCAGTCTGACTGGGGCATGCAGTGTGGGCCGAAGCCCACCTGCATTTAATCTGACGTTAGCTCTGCTGCAGTGGGATACATTTATGTACAGCCGGTGGGTTCCAGGGAGCCACCCATGCTGTGGGTGCACACGGAATTCCCATTGCGGAGTTGTACCTGCCTGTGACTATTTATAAAAAACCCCGGTCTGACTGGGGCATGCAGACACCTTGACAGAATGAATAGTGTGTGGCACATAGGTTCCCCATTGCTATGCCCACGTGTGCAGTTCCTGATGGAGGTGGCACAGGATTATATTTCTCATTGCTTCTGTAGAGCATTGTGGGCTATCGTCCTGCCCCTTTTAAAGAGGGTCGCTGCCTAGCCGTGCCAACCCTCTGCAGTGTGTGCCTGCGGTTCCTCCTCATGGCAGACGCACTTATAAATAGACATGAGGGTGGCGTGGCATGAGGGCAGCTGAAGGCTGCGCAGGGACACTTTGGTGTGTGCTGTGGACACTGGGTCGTGCGGGGGGGGGGGGGGTTGGGCATCATGTAACCCAGGAGAAGTTGCAGCGGAGTGTCATGCAGGAAGTGATTGTGCTTTGTTGGAGGTAGTGTGGTGCTTAGCTAAGGTATGCATTGCTAATGAGGGCTTTTCAGAAGTAAAAATTGTTGGGAGGGGGGGGGGCCCACTCTTGCCGCTATTGTGGCTTAATAGTGGGACCTGGGAACTTGAGATGCAGCCCAACATGTAGCCCCTCGCCTGCCCTATTCGTTGCTGTGTCGTTCCCATCACTTTCTTGAATTGCTCAGATTTTCACAAATGGAAACCTTAGCGAGCATCAGCGATATACAAAAATGCCCGGGTCGCCCATTGACTTCAATGGGGTTCGTTATTTGAAACGAACCCTCGAACATCGCGAAATTCTCGTCCCGAGTAACGAGCACCCGAGCATTTTGGTGCTCGCTCATCTCTAGAAAAAATACAATTTCATATTTTTGCAAATATGTAATTTTAAAGACAGGATTTTTTCTATAATGCACATGAAAATGAGGATTTGCACTCAAAATTGATACCCCTGTTTGTCCTGTGTTTAGAAACATACCCATTGTGGCTCTAATCTTCGGCACAACGGGGCCAAAACCAAAAGAAGTAAACGGTGGCTTTCAGAACAAACGTTTTAGGCCCCATTGCCCACTTGTAGAGCCCTTGAGTGGCTAAAACGACAGAGGATCCCCACAAATGACCCCATTTTGGAAACTAGACCCCTTAACGAATTCATCTAGGGGTGTACTGAATATTTTGACCCCACAGTTTTTGAATGAATCTAAGCAAAGCAGAAGTAAAATAATTTTTTTTAGCAATTATGTCATTTAAAAAAAATGTTTTTTTTACAGCACACATAAGAATGAAGACTTTCACCCTAAAAAATATACCCTCGTTTGTCCCGTGTTCAAAAACATACCCCTTGTGGCCCTAATCCTATGTCTGTATGCAGAGCTTGGCCCAAACTGAACAAAGCATCAAACTTTGACTGTCTTTTAACTTTTACATGATCGCGATAATTCATTAGATAACGGCGATCTCGTGACCAGGGACTGCTCACCGCAGCTCTCCGTTACTGCTCCAAGCTCTCAGCTACCTTTAGTAGCCAGGAGCAAGGAGATTTTAAATTTCCCATGCCCTCCCTAGCTTCTGCGCTTTCGTCTGCCAATTTGACAACAGGCGCATGTGCCAAATCTGGGGAAAGGTCCACGGAGAAGGATCCCGTCGGGGGACATTGCTGGTGGCCTTAGTTGAGTAATTTCACCTCCCCTCATGGTTCAGATCCGTGTTGGGGAGGTAAAACTTTAGCTTTTTTTACTTTTACCTGATTGGCGTTATCCATTAGATAACGGTGATCACGTGACTAAGAACTGCGTACTGCAGACCCCCCATGAAATCTCCAGTCTCTTGGCTACATTTAGTAGCCAGGTGCTGGGAGATTTTAAATTACCCTGGCAATCTGCGGCTTTTGTGCATGCATCCGCCATTTTGGCGATGGACGTGTATGCAGGTGCTGGGATAAGGTCCGCGGATAAATCTGGGGGCCTTAGGTACCTAATTTCATCTCTCCTCACTGATATGATCCATGAGGAGAGATGAAACAAACTTTTTCTTTACACTTTTTTCAACTTTTACATGACCGCTGTTATCCATTGGATAACAGCGATCATGTGAGCTGGAACCACATATAGCGGATCCTGGTGACGGCTCTCTGCTCTCGGCTTCTCATTCTAGCCAGGAGTAGGGAGTTTTCACATTTTCTGGGCTTCCTGGCCCTCTGCGCATGAGCGTGAAGTAATGACGTCTGGAGCGTATGCGCAGATGTTGGCGTCGGGTACTGCAGGACCAGAATGCCGGGGACATCGTGGTGGACTTTAACTTTTATTTATTTTACATTCACTTTAATGCTTAAGTAAGAGTGGTTTCTGTACAATGTAGAAAGTGAAAGCCAGACTATAAATGATCAAGAAGAGTGTTTTCTATGAGACAGATTGTTAGGCGAGAATAGAACAGATGTGCCAGGAGTATATGCCCCAACCACAAAACCATCAAACTGCACCATATTCGTTAATCTCCTCTTATGGCTTTAAACAAGGGAGTAATTAGTCTCATATAGAGCTGATGGTGGAGGAAATCAGCTTCACCCAGAGTTAGGGCTCTTTCACATGGCCGTATGCGTTTTTACATTTTCTCGGCCGCACTGTAAAAATTGAATGAATGTCGGTTTTTCCGCGCTCACAGCCAGCATTTTCTCACCTATTCACACGACCGGGAGCGATGTTTTCTAGGGAAAAATACATCTCACCCTGGAAAACCCTCGATCTGCCAAAGTCCTCGGGATGCCTTCCAATTCCTATATAGAAGCACCTGTAAGTTTTCGTAGCGTTGGATGCTGCTAAAATGCCTCTCCCTCCCCTTCTTTGTCCAGCTCCCATAGGAGTTCCAGAACTATCTTTTTGCCCACTGTATATGTGTTGGCATGCAGTTCGGTCACGTATGTTCCATCTTTTATGGTCCAACGTATTTATGCACTGTATATTCACCTGTGTGAACTGACGCATTGGAAACCAATGCTTTAGATGGCCGCATATAGCGGTCGGACATAAAAACGTCGCTGTTTATGCGCTCAAAGTTTAGCTAAATGAGCTCAACAACTCCTTGATATAAGTTTTCATTTAGAGCTTCATGTTTTGTGTTATTTAGCTCTAAACCAGAAATCTCAGTAAGTCTTTGCATCAAATGAAATAGGTTTGGGAGAGTCATTAAAGGGAAAGACAACATTAAGAGTAAATTGTCTGCATATAAAGAACATTTATGTTCCCTAGATCCCAAAACAACTCCTTGTACATTAGGACACAGTCTGATGGATTCTGTTAGGGGCTCCATGACCAAATGGAATGAAAATCTGGTCATCTAGCGATGCACATCTTGGGATATGTTAAGTCAAAAGAAAACGTAACGAGGACACATCAGAATATGTGATGTGTAAAGTTCTTTAGTACTTTGAAACACTAAGGTATAGTAGTAACACATAATACTTGAGATGTGGCTTAACCCCTTAATGACCAGAGTGTTTCAATCATTTTTTAGCAACTGTGGCATGTGGTTATTTAACTACTCTATCTCAAATTTATAACTGTATTTTTTTAAATTTGCCTAATTTGCAAAATGGATTATTCATTTTATTTCAATCATTTTGATGTAAAAATGTGTCTGATTATGGGGTGCATATAGTGATGCTTTGTGTTGACATGGCTGGTGCTTTTTTCCTTACTTTAATTTCATAATGTTTTAAATTTATTTTTGTATATAGTTTTTAAACATATGTTCCCAAATAGGTTATAAAAAGACATCTGGAAACATTCACACTATGTCAATCTTTCTTTTTTTTAGGAGCCCCAGTTACAGGTAAAAACAACCTTTTGTAACATAGATCCCACTGCCAGGGCTGTTATGGGTCATCTAAAGCCTGCTTTAGACAGGACGGCTGTTGGGCAAATGATACCAGAACATACTAGCTCCCGTGCACCTGCACAGGAGCTAGTATCGTTAGCTCTCAGCAGGGAGGCTGCAGGAGATTTCTCTCCTCACTTTCCCCTACCCCTTTCCATTGACATAACACAGCGGCTGGTTAATATTGAACGGCCGCTATTTACACTGAATGATGAGCGATCAGCTCATCATCCATTGTTTATACTGCATAAACAGTACTGAACAGTCACTATGTTAATTCAATGGAGAGGGGCAAGGGAGAGTGAGAGGAGAAAAATTTCCTGCAGCCTCCCCACCCCCTGCTGGACCCTCTGTTAGCGAGCCAGTGATACTAGCTCCCATGCAGAGCCCGGGAGCGAGAATACACAGGGACGAGTGTTGGGCATTATTTGCCCGACATTTGTGTAGTGTAAATGGACCCTAAACCCAGCAGCTCCACAATGCTTAAGGGCAGTAGATAATCTTGTGATCAGCAGCTCCAATAGATGCAGCAGCATTGCCCTTGATCTATTTACTACATAGCACTCACGGAGTGCTGTGTAGATTGAAAAAGATATACTAGACTTAAGCTGCTTCTGTCCCCTTGGGGATTGATTTACTTCTGCTAGATTGTGGGAGCAGGAGCTTTAACCCTTTCCAATCCACTTTGTATCCTGGTTTTCCTAGGGGGCTTACTCTTTTTCTGCCGTTATACAACGGCGCTATATGCTTGGCTAAAGCCAGTACTGCATGAGGTGACACGTTGGATAGACTCCGACAGCAGAGAGGCTGGCAATATACAGTAAGAGAACCCTGATGGACGTCTTCCAACACCAGAGCTGTACAGCCTTAAATCATAATGTCTTTAGATGTCAGACAGTGGATTGGAGAGGGTTAAAAGTATGCTATACATGTATGGTGCATGGTCGTCAGCAGGATAAAATGACATCTGAAAAATCACTTGTGATTTTAGGAAAATAATGTGTGAAATAACCCCGGCGCTCCTGTGTGTTTACTCAGTACGAATAATAATTGATGAAGGGGCACTTCAATGCCCCTTGTATATAAAATGCAACATGTAAATAAAATGTATATAAAATGCAACATGCATATAAAAAAGCCTGTGGGGCTAATAGGGCAACGCGTTTCAGAAGATATATAATGTGTACTCCCTTTATCAAGCCTCAGCTTGATAAAGGGAGTACACATTATATATCTCCTGAAACTCGTTGCCTTAAAGGGGTTGTCCCGCGCCGAAACGGGGTTTTTTTTTTTTCAATAGCCCCCCCGTTCGGCGCGAGACAAACCCGATGCAGGGATAAAAAAAAAAAAACGGGTAGTACTTACCCAAATCCCCGCGCTCTGGTGACTTCTTACTTACCTTGTGAAGATGGCCACCGGGATCTTCACCCTCGGTGGACCGCAGGTCTTCTGTGCGGTCCATTGCTGATTCCAGCCTCCTGATTGGCTGGAATCGGCACACGTGACGGGGCGGAGCTACGAGGAGCCGCTCTCTGGCACGAGCGGCCCAATTCAGAGGACAGAAGACAGGACTGCGCAAGCGCGTCTAATCGGGCGATTAGATGCTGAAGATTAGACGGCACCATGGAGACGGGGACGCTAGCAACGGAACAGGTAAGTGAATAACTTCTGTATGGCTCATAATTAATGCACAATGTACATTACAAAGTGCATTAATATGGCCATACAGAAGTGTATACCCCCACTTGCTTTCGCGGGACAACCCCTTTAATAGCCCCACAGGCTCTTTTATATGCATGTTGCATTTTTTATTTTAACTTTTGTGGTTGTCACTTAATGTTGATTCTTAATGTGTGGCATATTGCCTTTATGTTAAATTAAGAATTTTTTTAAGATGATACTCACGTTGTTTTGGGTTAAAATTGTGTGCCACAATCCCACTGTCATCCATCTTGGTGCTGTTCTCCTATGTGTTACGTAGTGGTTTGGACGACCATCACGACAGGTGGGTGTCCTCATCTCTATCAATCATCACAGAAGTTTTGGCTCATAGACAGGGCACTCTCCTAATTTTCCGATTTACACTTGTGATTTTGTCATTTTTTTGCAATATGCTAATTGGCCACACAGTTTTTAAGAGTAAAACATATTTGTAATACATGTTTCACCTGCAAAACCTCACAGGGAATTACCATATTCCACACAGTGTCAAATCTCGATAAATCAGCATTGTTTTCCAGATCCAATTTTAATGTGGTTTCAAGTGTAGCGCAACCATTACATGTGAATTTACCCTTACAAAGCCATCTCTGAGTCACATCATCCTTAAAACCAACTAAAGAGGTGTTCGAAGAGACCACCAATATTTACCTTATACACCAATGCTTGGAAACAGTCCATTTCACTCTTGGAAGCACAATAGCTATGTTTGGAGACCGTTGCACAGACTAGCCCTGATTTACCTTGGTTTCTCTTGGACCGAGAGTCTGAGATAGAAAAATTGCAGCATGTCTAATTATTGGGCGATATCGCCTATTATCATCTATGGAACCAAAATCCCCCCAAAAATCTCATCATGCTTGCATGTTAATGCAATATTCATGTGAGTGTTGTGCAATTTCTTTTCTCTACTAATGAAACAACATGCGATTTTCTCATGCGTGAACAATTACACGTACTGCAATGCTTTCTTCTCGCAGGACAAATAACACTCACAGAAAAAACTGTCCCCCCAGCCCGACGGTGTTCGGGGCTGCGGCATATATACACTGCACCCAGCCTATCTGAATGGGTATCTAAACGGGAGTTGCAGCTGCGACTTGATCGCGGCTGCTTTCCGTCCATGCCATTTTCAGACACATCGCGGCCATGACGCATGCGGATGGAAATCGCATCGCCCATGTGAAGGAACTCTAAGACACTATACCTGCTCTGATTGACCAGTGCTGTCCACGTGGGGAGTCAGTGCAGCATGTAATGCCTCAGACTACTGATGCATACTAATGCAGTGTGCATCCAGTAGTCAAATAAGCAATTCGGCCATCTTTTTTTTGTCCGGGACCACCAAATGTTTTAATCGCAGATTGTTTTGTGGGAAATCGGGAGTCAAACCAACAACAGATTATATGAAACCCAAAACACAGAAACGTTTGTACATCTCTAATCAATTAATAGAAAAAAACTATGAGAATTTGTAACGTGGGAAGCTCAGTGCTGTAAAGTAGAATGACTGACCTTAAATAAACCATTTTAACGTATTTCCAACAAACAACATGAGTTTAATCTATTACAGCTTTCTTCAATGCAACTGATGAAAACCAACTTCCTGCAGAGAGTGGCATGCCAAAAATGTAATTTCAGCCTGCAGTTCTTTTTCTCTTTCAGTTGCCTACACATTGATTTTATATCAGAGATGTTATAGAATGTAAGAAAGCACTCAGTACTCTTATCTACCAAGCAGTATCTTTATTTTGAAAAGAAAAAAAATCTATAGATAGAAGAGCAATAATCTTTTTCTCATTTCCTTGACTTCATTCATAAAGAAACCCAGTCTGCTATTCAATCTGCTAGCCTTGTCTGACATCCAGCACACATAATAATTGTATGTAAGGCACAACCTTCCCTAAATGTTCCCTCATCCTTATTTTTTCCCTTTTCTCCTGTCGTTTCCTTTTTGTTATCTGTGTTTTCTTGTTCTATGCTTTTTTTGCTTGAGTTGCCAATAAAACAGTCACATAGCTACAGTTTTACATACATATGCAGATTATGCATTGATCCTTGACAATAAATCTCTCCTAGGGTTTTAAGTAATCGTGCACAAAGATAAGAACTGATTAGGTAAAAGAAAAGTTCTGTATAACCAAGGCAAAACGGCATTTTTGCAATATGTAACCAATAGTCCTGAAATACAATAAAGTCAACTTTCAGACTTTAATTTACATTTACTTTGACTTACAGTTGCAACAAAAAGTAAGTGATCCTTTCAAAGTTACCTGGATTTCTGCATTGACTAGGAATAAAATGTGGTCTGATTATTATCTACAGGAAGGCCTCGTTCACACACACGTATGTGCGTGCGAAACAGCGCTGCACGGATGTGCAAAAAAGTGTGTAAACAAAGATCCATGCCTATTGCTTTTCAATGAGGCCACCGCTGCTGCCGGTGACCCTATTGAAAGCAATGGGATGCCGGCAACACCTGCAGTGATTTTCGGAGAAGGGCTTTAAGTATAAGCCCTTCACTGAAAATCATCCCTAGCTTGTGTAAAAGAATACATAATGACCTCTCTGCCTATGGCGGAGCTAGGCACATCTAGCCGCTTTGGCCGCCGACACTGTACTGAAGCTCTTTCATTGAATTCAATGAATGGCTAAGCGCTGCCTGTGATTGGCTGAGCGCTTAGCCAATCATACACAGCCCTTCAGTACAGTGCCGGCGAGCCAAGTGGCTAGAAGCGCCTAAGCCCTGACAGCGGCGGAGAGGTGAGTGTGTATATATATATATATATATATATATATATATATATATATATATATATATATATATATATATAAATTTTTACACAAACTAGGGGTGATTTATATTTAAAGCCCTTCCCTGAAAATCACTTTGGGGGGTTGCCTGCAGCCAATGGGAAGGCAATGGGATAACATTGCGTTCCTTTGCCATAGCTGTCACAGCTGTGGCAGGGAATTCTTTACTCCTTGCAGGGAGTGCCATCATTACTAAACAGTGTGACAGTGCTATCACAGTGTTCAGTGACACGGGGACTCCCTGCGGGAAATATTTACTTGCAGTATGGACCTATGGGGTGCATGCATGTCCTATCTTTTGCTGGTGCATGAATTTGCATGCCTGTAAAACACGGACATGTGAATACACCATAGGAAAACAATGGTTCTAATAGATGTGTGGTTTTGTGCGCACATACGCGAGCACAAATACAGGCTTGTGTGAACGAGGCCTTAGGCTACATTCACAGGGATGTAATTGTGTACATATTTGCACACAACACTTTTGTGCGTGCAATACACAAAAATAGGAGCCATTGATTTCAATGTGTTCGTTCACATGCACATATTTAGTGTTGTTTGCTCAAAAAAATTTGCAGTGTGCTGCATTTTCTTGTGCATTTGCGCATGGAAAGGACACATCTTGAACTCATTAAACTAACTAGCCATTTCAATAGCTGACAGCATTAATGCATGTTTTTTGCATGCACAATTGCACATGAGCTGTGAGAGTACAGTGAAAAAAACAATGGTGCACATGCAAATACGCAACGCCTTATGCGTAACTATGCAGTGCAAATGTGCGCACAAATACAGATATGCTCCTGTGAATCTGGCCTCTACATGGCCTGAAACACATCTGAATAATCGCTCTAATGAGCAATTAAGGGGCGAATGTCAGCCCATGAACACATAGCTCCAGACAGGGCACTTAGTGAGAAGTTGCTCAGTTGCCTCTAGTGCTGCTGTTTCAGCTCAATAAAACAAAATGACTTGTGAGTGGCTTCTCTCTCAGTTTAAATAGGAATCACTCAGTCTATGAATGACTCCTGTTTACAGTAAATTGGAGGCCAGAAGTAATTTCTGGCCCATTCCACCTCCATTATGTGACAGACTATCACTCCTGTGTAACAGCACTGGAGTGAAAGTTGCTTATGAGCCTGACATTCATCTCATGTAATCACTGGCACAACTATAGGGGATGTGGTTGCACCCGGGCCCAGGAGCCTTAGGGGATCCGTAAGGCCTCTCTTCTCCATATAAGGAGCCCAGTACTATGAATAAAGTATTATAGTTGGAGGCCCAGGATCTTCAAGTTATGCCTGAAGTCACAGTTATAGACAAACACAATCTACTAATCTAATAATACACAGGCAATTGTACCGTTCATGTCTTTTATTCAGTCCACTGAGTAAGCATCCACAGTGCGAGGAAAAAAAGTTTGCGGACCTCTGTGTTAATGACTTCTCCAGAAGCTAACTGTCAAAAGGTGTTACAATTAAGGGGATGAGATTGAAAGTGTGAGTTTCACAGCTGCTTTGCCCATTAAATAAAGACACACAAACCCTGGTTATTGAGAGGTCTGTTCTTAAGAAAGATCAGTTAGTGTGAACTAAACATTGATACAAACATCTTTCAGAAAACTAAAGAAGACATGCTATAGAGATCCATGAAGCTAGCAAAAACTACAAAAGTATTGCTAAAGACCTGGGTGTATATTAATCTATGTTAAGCGCTGCGGAATAAGTTGACGCTATACAAATAAAGATTATTATAAGATTATTCTTATTATGTTTGAAACAAATGGGAGAAAACTCAGGACTGTTGCTACTCTTCCTATGAATGAGCATCCTGTTAAAATCACTTTAACCACACAAGGGGCAATATTGAAAGAGGTTAGAAAAAACACAAGGATAGCGGCAAATGACCTACATAAAACTCTACATACTGTTCAAGACTTGTGTCCACTATTAGAAAAATACTAAACAAGAATGGTGTCCATAGAAAATAACCACAAAGGAAGCTGCTGCTGTCCAAACAAGATATTGTGGCCTATGTCATGTTTACTGGAGACAGCCTGGGTCTTACACAGTGCTTATGTGAAAATGTTTTCTAGACAGATAAGACAAAAGAGTGCATAACACATAAAACCTCTAAACAATGTTTAGAGGGAAAAAAACACTGCGCATCAACACCAAAACCTCACTCTGTGAATTATGAATAGGGGCTAATTTGTTGTCTCAAAGCCTAGACGCCTTGTGATCATTAAAAGAAGAATGAATGCTGAGGTGTATCACAGCATTTTACAGGAGAATGTGAGGGCAGCAGTCCTGGACCTCAAGCTGAAGAGACATTGGGTTATACAACAAGACAAAGAACCAAAGTATATAAGTAGATCGACAACAAATGCTAGAAAAAGAAGACGTGCTTTGGACAGAGTTCTGACCTTAACCCTATCAAGATGATGTTGCATGACCTAAAGAGGGTTGTGCATGCAAGGCATCACAGAAATATTGCTGAAATGAAACAAATTGCAAGGAGAAATTATCCAAAATTCTACTTCTGGGTTGTGCAAATCTTATTTCCAGCTACAGGAAATGTTTTATGGAGCTGATTGCTACTAACTAGGGAATTGCATGTTATTAAATTCAAGGGTTCACTGAAGTAAACTTGAATGAGGTTAAATACAACTTTTAGGCCGCTCTCTCACAGCCCGATTTTAAATGCGATTAGCATGGTGTTTAAAACGCCGCTCTAATCGCAGTACAACACCTCCATTGATTTCAATGGGGCTTCTCTAATGCTGCTATTTTTGAGTGCTGTCTGCTCTATTTTCATGCGTCTTAGATAGAGATGAGCGAGCATACTCGGATAAGCACTACTTGCTCGAGTAATTTGCTTTATCCGAGTATCGCTGTGCTCGTCCCTGAAGATTCGGATGCCGGCACGGAGCAGGGAGCTGCAGGAGAGAGCGGGGAGGAACGGAGGGGAGATCTTTCTCTCCCTCTCTCCCGCCCGCTCTCCCCTGCTCCCCGCTGCGACTCACCTGTCAGCCGCGGCGGCACCCGAATCTTCAGGGACGAGCACAGCGATACTCGGATAAAGCAAATTACTCGAGCGAGTAGTGCTTTTCCGAGTACGCTCGCTCATCTCTAGTCTTAGATCTTTTTAGCGTTCCTCATCATCCATCACAATGATAGAGTTTGGTTAAAAAATGCTGCCAAATGCTGTAACATGTTAGAAATGCTGCATAAAATCTTGGTTTCGGACGCGGCGTTTTGTGAACACACATGTGAGAAGGCCTTATGAGGACTGAGCGCTGGTCTACATTTTCATCTTTTTCCTTGTTTGTGTGTTATTATTATTTTAATTTGATTAGGTTTGTCTATATTTGTGACTTAGATAACAATCAGATGAAGTTTTGTTAGTAGTCAATGCAGAAACCCAGGTAGTTACAAATAGTTCATGTAATTGTTCTTGCAGCTGTATTATGTAGATAACTATATATGTCTCTGGGTGACGGTGCAGGCTGTGTATGAAGAGATATGAAATGTTTCTGACATATAAAAATTATTAAAATACCCAAAACCTATATTACAGCATGATATTAACTGGCACTTCTCTTAAACCAAAGAGATGAGAAAGATCGCATCTCCTTGCTTACAGTAGAGGTGGGTCTCAGAAAGGATCTTGTCTTTTTCACCATACAAAACATCTCACTGTTTATGATTAACAGTTTGAATGTCAATGAAGAACAAGATTATTACTAGAGATGAGCGAGCATACTCGTCCGAGCTTGATGCTCGTTCGAGTATTAGGGTGCTCGAGATGCTCGTTACTCGAGACGAGCACCACGCGGTACTCGTCTCGATTAAACGAGCACTGACCATTGAATTCAATGGAGCCGGCAATACAGCCGGCTCTATTGAAAGCAATGGGCTGCCGGCGTACGCGGGATGAATTGTCGGGAAGGGCTTAAATATATAAGCCCTTTCCTACAATTCATCCAGAAATGTGTAAAAATAAAAAATATATATATATACTCACCTTGTCCCGGCAGAACGATGTTAGCCCATTGAATTCAATGGAGCCGGCAATACAGCCGACTCCATTGAAAGGAATGGGCTGCCGGCGATCGCGGGATGAATTGTCGGGAAGGGGTTAAATATATAAGCCCTTCCCTGCAATTCATCCAGAAATGTGTAAAAATAAAAAATATATATATACTTACCGGGTCCCGGCAGACGGAGTTCAGCGCGGCAGGCTGCAATTCTCCTGAACTGCTCTGAACAGCTGTGAGTAGTATTCAGCAGCCGATTTAAAATCCCCGCCTGCTGAATGAGATGCCTCTGATTGGTCACAGCCTGCCCAATCAGAGGCATCCCTCACTCACACCCATTCATGAATTCATGAATGGGTGAGTGAGGGCTGCCTCTGATTGACTCAGGGGCAGCTAGCAGCTGTCCCTGCGCTAAGGCAATCAGAGGCAGCCCTCACTCACCCATTCATGAATTCATGAATGGGTGTGAGTGAGGGATGCCTCTGATTGGGCAGGCTGTGACCAATCAGAGGCATCTCATTCAGCAGGCGGGGACTTTAAATCGGCTGCTGAATACTACTCACAGCTGTTCAGAGCAGTTCAGGAGAACTGCAGCCTGCCGCGCTGAACTCCGTCTGCCAGGACCAGGTAAGTATATATATATTTTTTATTTTTACACATTTCTGGATGAATTGCAGGGAAGGGCTTATATATTTAACCCCTTCCCGACAATTCATCCCGCGATCGCCGGCAGCCTATTGCTTTCAATGGAGTCGGCTGTATTGCCGGCTCCATTGAATTCAATGGGCTAACATCGTTCTGCCGGGACCAGGTAAGTATATATATATTTTTTATTTTTACACATTTCTGGATGAATTGTAGGAAAGGGCTTATATATTTAAGCCCTTCCCGAAAATTCATCCCGCGTACGCCGGCAGCCCATTGCTTTCAATAGAGCCGGCTGTATTGCCGGCTCCATTGAATTCAATGGGCTAACATCGTTCTTCTCTGCCACAGCTGTTACAGCTGTGGCAGAGGAGAACGATCTTTACGCTGACAGTGGGGGGGGGGGGTCTCACTCTTGCCGCTATTGTGGCTTAATAGTGGGACCTGGGAACTTGAGATACAGCCCAAAATGTAGCTCCTCGCCTGCCCTATTCGTTTCTATGTCGTTTCCATCACTTTCTTGTGTTTTGCAGATTTTCACAAATGAAAACCTTAGCGAGCATCGGCGATATACAAAAATGCTCGAGTCACCCATTGACTTCAATGGGGTTCGTTACTCGAAACGAACTCTCGAGCATCACTGAAAGTTCGACTCGAGTAACGAGCACCCGAGCATTTTGGTGCTCGCTCATCTCTAATTATTACCCTTCTCCTTCCCTCGCTTTCTTTGTGTGTCTATCTTTCTAAACGGCTTTAGGCCTGTGATTCTCACTCCATATCAGGTTCTTCCCACTCATTTCTCATCACTATCTGTAGTGCTTTAATATTTGACTTGGTATTGTTATATAAATATGAAAGAATATTAGTACAGCAAGTGGTAGGATATATAAGGCTAACTTCATACTAGCGAGCACGATATCAGGCCGTGAATCCCACCCCCATATTGCGCTCCCCACCATGTGATTTCTCTGAGGATGCAAGGCGTTTTCATGTCAAAGCAGCCTCCCATCACTTCGGAGAAGAAACAATTCTTCATTGCATATTTGTGCATCCTGTGCAATTTTCTCGCCAGTGTGAAGCCAGGGGTAGGCTGCTGTCTACGGGCGAGGTGTCATTGTGAGATCCATGGTGATAAATCACACACGGGACTCTCATGACATATTTTCAATAGGATAACTATGGAAAGCGCAGCCTACTGCACACGAGTGGAAAATCATAGAGATTTCCCGCTGGTGTCATTAAATGCTGCGATTTGTCGTGATTCTCCGAGGTGAGCCTATCAATAATATAGGCTCATCACTGAGCCGTTTTAGTGCTCCCCCTCCTCCCCGCAGCAGAATATCGCTAGCGACATTCCATCGCGGAAATAGACAGGCGATTGTAGAATAACAAAAAGTTGCAAAGGGCAAACAGCAAAAAATAGCACCTCATACAACTTCAGTGAAAAAGTGGCATGCACCAATCTTAAAAAAAAACAGCAGTTACTTTATTTCATATGTAAAAAGATACATAGTGCATCAGGACACAAGTAGACTGTGTCCTCCTGCACTATATGTGATTTTACACATGATATAAAGTAACTGCTTTTTTTAAACAATCTATTGGTGCGTGCCACTTTTCCACTACTCCAATTCGAAGTTGTACAGGAATTGTTTTGCTACAGCAGTCTTGATAAAATGTCGTCCCTGCTAAATTTATTATAGGACAGATTTGTTTGGTAAAATAATATTCTGTCTTAAATTATTACTGACGCTTATTACTATTCAGCGCAGCTACTGCTGAGCACTAAAGTATATGTTTGATAATGTTTTTATCCCCAGTTTAAAGGCATCAGGTTTATGTGCCAAGTCAATGCAAAAATGCATCAATAGCAAAATTCTGCAATTGTTTTTTATTATAAATGTTATAATGTGTTATTATTATAAATAGAGCGCCATGAAAATTATTTCACAAATGTTTATTCTGATTTCTCAGTTTTTATATTTTTTTATGCTGAATTGCTTCAGGTCTTCAGATAACATATATTATAAAACTTAATGCAAGGTAATTTATTAAAGTAACTATAGTGTACAGTTTTAAAGCATTCCTTTTTATTTATTAAACAAAATCTTACCCACCATCAACTGTCCCCATGTGAATACCTACTGTGTTTCCCCAAAAATTAGACCCGGTCTTATATTAATTTTTGCCCCAAAAGTGGCACAGGGTCTTATTTTCGAGGGATGTCTTATAATACTTACCTAGCAGGCACTATCCGGGTCCCTCCCGTTGTTCTCTGCAGTTCCGGCAGGCTTCCGCAGACAGAAGATGGCTTATATATTTCAAGTCCCTCCAAAATTAGGCTTATTTTCGGGGAAACACGGTAGTTAATGGCATAGCGCACCACACTGTTATGGATTAGTGTTAATCCATCTGTATGCTACCTTTAGCATTAGCAAATGCAACCAAATACTTATAATAACTTGAGAATCTGTCTTTTATATATTTATGGAGATATTTCTACCCTCTCCGTTTTGCAGAATTACTTTAAAGGAGCAGCCCCATTTGGACCACTGTCTCTGGGTCTCACTCTCAGGACCGTCCTCTATCAGTCAGAGTTCTCACTGTGGTGGACTCAAGTTATCCTTATAAAATTACATTTCCACTGCTGGTGCAGGTTAAATGAGCACCTGTCCGACTTTGCTGGGGGTCCGTCTAACCATTAAAGGAGATGTCTCGAGGAAGCAGTTAATTTTTTTTTTTGCCCAGTCCCCCCCATTAAACATACATTACTAAGCCCCCCTGTAAATGACATTTCTAGCTGGTTCGTACTTACCGTTCCAGCGTTTCAGCAACTTATAAAAGTTTCCTCAAGATGGCCGCCGGCTCTTTCCCCGTCGCTCGCTGCAGCCCGACGTGCGCGCTCCCGAGACGCCGCCAGCTGTGTCTCCATGGCAACCGGACGCATCGCAGCCGCCGACCAGACGGCCCGCAAGCCGCCGACCAGACAGCAGGTAACCGGCGCTAGCCCCCGGCTCCCCAGCGCTAGACCCTCAGCCCAGGTGAAGGCCCCGGAGCCCAGCGCTAGGTTCCGGAGCCCAGCGCTAGTTCCCCCGGCCTAGCGGCAGCCCCCCCCCCCGGCCTAGCGACAGCCCCCCCGGCGCAGCCCGGCGCAGCGGCAGCCCCCCCCCGGCCTAGCGACAGCCCCCCCATCACAGCGGCAGCCCCCCCCGGCCTAGCGACAGCCCCCCCGGCGCAGCGACAGCCCCCCCGGCGCAGCGACAGCCCCCCCGGCGCAGCGACAGCCCCCCCGGCGCAGCCCGGCGCAGCGGCAGCCCCCCCCCGACCCATCACTTACCTGGGAGGCTTCTCGGGGCTGCTGGGCTGGGCTGGGCTTCTCCGCTGGGCAGCTCCAGTTTCTGCACCTTCCTCTAACAGAGGATGGTGCAGAATGGCCGCTTCAGCGCGCTCCTGAGCAGTGACAGCTCGTCTGCGCATGCGCAGAAGAGCTGTAGCGGGGAGCACACTGAAGCGGCTCGTGCTGAATGGAGAAGACCGGACTGCGCAAGCGCGTCTAAAAAAGCAAGCTGCCAGCGAATTTAGACGGAACCATGGAGACGAGGACGCTAGCAACGGAGCAGGTAAGTGGAATAACTTCTGTATGGCTCATATTTAATGCACAATGTACATTACAAAGTGCATTAATATGGCCATACGGAAGTGTATAACCCCACTTGGTTTCGCGAGACCACCCCTTTAACAACTACACTCTTTGTAAAAAAAATCAAACACTTATAAGGAGTTGTTGTTTCCTGCAAAACTCAGCATGCAGTTACAGCTCAGGCAAATATGCAGAAGATTATAGTTGTGCAGATGAACGGTCTTTCCGCTAGAGGCCCAAAAAATGAGTTCCACCTTTGGCCTATAAAAGGCTTTCAGAGGCTATTTGTGTGTAGTGGACCTCTTTGTCAGCTTGTATAAAGCTTGTTGAGCACTAGACATACTTCAATGATGCAATCAAAGATATTTTGCCCAGTTAACAGATTTAGAGAAATGGCGCATTATTGGAATGCAAGCAGCTGGATGGTTGTATCCATGAATTGCCCACCACTTGGACCATTCTGACGAGACTCTTAGGAAGTGTTGAGACCAGTGGATGTATATGGGTACATGCACAAGATGGATAGGCTCAGGATACCCTCAACAGACCACCAGTAGAGACAATCGTTTGATCATCCGACAAGCATGAAAAGCTCCAAACTGTTTCATTGTCTACCATCTACAGTCAGGTAGCACCATTGTTACAGGCCCGTGTGTTTACTGGAGCCATTTCCAGGCACTTGGCTGAAGGACATTTGGTCTCATGGTGTCCATTATATGTAATGATCTTGACCCACTCACACCGTTGCCTCCATTTGCAGTGGTATCATGAATTCTGAAACTAGCCTGCTGCGGAGTGGTTGTTTTCAGCAACACATCCAGGTTTTGTTAGAGCACTGACAATGGCCATGTTCATGTCTAGAGACCTAGGGGTGAGTGCATCAATCCTCCCTTTACTGTGGTGTGGAACACTTCCCCCTCTGCTGGTGTGATGGACTGGGAGGTCATCACATATGACAGTCGGTCACCCATAGTAGTAGTATGAGGGTCAATGACAGGTCAGCGATATGTTCAGTGCATCCTGCAGACACACGTGTTCCTCTCATGGCAGGATTCCTAAGAGGCATTTTCCAGCAGGATAATGCTTTGTCACACACAGTTAGGGTATCACAGGGTATCACACTTCCATAGCCTGCCCAGTCACCAGATTTATCTCCAAAGAACACGTACAGGACCAGAGGTTTCAGGATCTGAACGGTGTACATCATTATCAACTAACATTTGTCAGTAAAAAAAAGTAGTCTGCTTTCTTACTATTTTGGCTGCAAGACACACTATGTGAAGTTATTAATGGAGAGAACCTTCTCATTAATGTTCCTACATCTGTACTTCTCTTCATGTCCAGGTGTCACCACATTCAGTCCTGTTTGCATCCAGTGTCAGGACTTCATGTGCACTGAACACATTTCAATGAATATAATTAATTTGTTTTTATTGCTATTTTTTGAAAAAAGGAGCAGCAAGAGCTCTAAAACGCATTGCACTACTTTGTCCTGTTTAATAAAACTCCACTTTTGCAAGTCATTACCTACAAGTCTTTTCACCTCATTTGTAGAGACTTCATTCGTATGGCCTTTTGACAAGGTGTTCTCTCCTGAAGTTACCCTGAGCGCATGAATCATTCCTTTCTTTCTACTTTCACTGTCAGATCCTGAAATTGTGATATTCTTATAATATTAAAGGGGTTATACCAACATGCACAACCCTTCCCAAAATGGGGAGCCAAGGATGAATGGCTAATCACCCCAGCTCATGTTCTTAGCATCCTTAGCAATTAGCAAGTTTCACTGAGGAAAGCCTTGCCAGCTAAGCATTGCCCTAGAGGAAATGTAATATTACATGATGGCCATTCATGCTGTACTTTCAGGAGAGTAGAATGTCCACCACAAAGGGAGCCTTTATTATTGAGTAGCTTTTTATTCAGGGTCATAGAAGTGTTTCTCAAGAAGGGGACTCTGCTATATGATATGTATATGCCCTAATAGACCGTATGAACAGGGGTTGTGCTCTTGGAATAATTTCTTTAAAAGTCCACTACAGCGAAAACACATTTTTCCAGCATTACATCCCTTACTGGATTGTCTGTCACACTCTGGACTTTTTCTTTGTATATTGGACTCACTTCTATTCATTGCAGCCTCATGTCTGACATTTATGAGGGGCCATCATAATTTTAGATTCTTTCCTGCTCTCTTTTCCTCTATGCATCAGCACAGCATCATATGACCAACTACTATTACCATCTGTATTCTCTTAATTAAGCTAAAGGCCATAAGAATATAGTCAGAGAGGATGAACTGCTTTTTATTTTTTTCTCATTTTTATAGGGCATACATATTTCACAGTGCTGCGCATCACTTGAAATAGCATTTTGTCCCCAATGGGGTTCACAATCTAAATTCATCTATCAATGTGTTTTTAAAATGTTAGAGGAAATTGGAGTCCTAGAAGAAACCCAAGACAGCACAAGGAGAATATATAAACTCCATTCAGATATTGTCCTCAGTCTGTCTTGAACCCAGGACCCCAACACTGCAAGGAACAATGTTAACCACTGTGATGCACCTTGTTATCTTCTTCATTATAACTGTGCGGCAGAAGCTGTGTAACAGTCATCAGTGACTGTGATAGAAGTTTCTCCCCCTCATGAAGAACCTGTGCCGTATGGTCCATGCAATTACATCATACAGGAATTGTGACTAAAATAGTGACTCCTTGAGACAGTAAGGAGCCAAGTAAACCCAAGGTGGTTATAATGAGATCACATGACCCAACTGAAGAGAAGGATGTCAGGAATTTTTAGATAAAAAAGGAATAACTAACCAAGGTAATGCCAGTTGAACTATATATGCTGGGGGCTAGTTACATAGTGAACCAAAATTTTTTTTTACTGGAATGGGTCTGTGATATATGTTTTCAATACATTGTCCACTAAAAAACTATGTAACTGATCCTTCTTTACTAGTTATTCCATTAAAAAGCAATCTGCTTGCAAACATTGTATGCAAAAAACTCTGAACGCGTTTCGGCCCACTGGCCTTTGTCAACAGCAATTGCTGGTGACAAAGGCCAGTTGGCCGAAATGCGTTCACCGTTTTTTCCATACAATGTTTGCAAGTAGATTGCTTTTTTAATAGACCAACTAATAAAGAAGAAAGTGTTTTAATGGTTGGAGCTGTCCCTCACCTTTTCTTTTTGAAATTTCACTATAGCAGCTAGCCGACGGCATTTTGAGGATCCAGCTCCCATCTTCCTAAAACTACCAAGATACTGCAGGAGAGGTGAACTCATATTTCTATTTCAATGTTCTTACCTTTATGTAACTGGTCCTTTGTTTATAACATGAACAGAACTACCAGCAAAGCAAGCATAGCAGCAGTTATGGGACCCAGAAACTAATTGGACCCATCAGCACTCAATGGTGAGGTGTAGTTAGTGATAACTATACCGTGTTTTGCCGAAAATAAGACAGTGTCTTATATTAATTTTTGTTCAAAAAGGTTTAACTTTTTTACATGTATAGCTGCCTGGACACTATTTAAATTGACTTTTTAAATTAACTGTTAGCAAGGCTTAATTTTGGAGTAGGGCTTATATTTCAAGCACCCTCAAAAAGCCTGAAAAATCATTTTGCATCCTCAAAAATTCAGGAAAATCATGCTATGTCTTATTTTCGGGGTATGTCTTCTTTTCAGGGAAACAGGGTAAATAGCACAGTTGTAGAGACAAAGGCGAGAATTAATTGCTATTACCGTTAGTTTTGCGGTGTAAAAAAGTTGCTAATAATGTGCAGATCGTATTCCTGGCTTTTCTCTCCTCTCAGCACTTTGAAAAGTGGTGTGAAAATGGGTGGAGTTAACTTAAAGGAGCCCAGAAACCAGCTTTATCATTAATGAAAACATTGTTGCGTAATGCTATGCGTGGTCATATCAGTTGTAGATTCCATTTTCTGCCTTTAGGACAGTCCTTTTAATAAATCCGGTTCATTTCACAAGTGAAGGCCAAAATACTCGTAAACATTTAATGTGTATTATGAGTTTTGCTAAAAGACCCCATGGGTATTTGTTATACCCCTAGCTATGATGGTGAGCAATTGTTATGAAGTAAATAAATTGCATCTTGCTGTGTTTACAGGACTAATTAATGATTTTCTGGGTTTAAAACCAAACAAAACATTTTTTCTTGGTGTCCTAAGAAAGAGCAAGTTTGGATCGGAAGACTCGTTGCTTTAAGCAGGTCAGTCTGACACCTGTAAATTCATTGTGCGGCATAACATGTACATCTTCTCAGAATCTCAATGTAAATTTCATCCCTCGTCTAACTTCTGAACAATTCATAAATGCACTCCCCAAATACCTGAGTGATTTGCTAATCCCTTTCAAGAACTGTAACTACAGCCTTTGTTCCTCTTCCAACAAGAAACTTTCAGTCTTACAATTGTAGAAGAAAGTTGTTTGATCCTCATTATTCTATCATTATCCACAGTCTTGGAACAAAGTGTCTGGCAACTCCAAATCCTGTGCTTAAAATGTCTAATTTCTCACCAGAAATATGTCTGTAATTGACATTAATAATCTGAGAAGTGATTACTAAGAAATGTAAATTGTCTCTGAATGGTAAAAAGTTTTACTGTAATACATAAATAATTTATCTTCTTGTGTTGAATTAGCTTTGAGTACCCAGGACATATAGTACTTCATAAAGAGAGCAATTCCAAGCATTTGATACGCGATTACAAAAAATCCAAAGACCAGAACAAAACAGAACAGAAGGTGATTTGCATTGATAAAACAATGATTTGTGCAAATTCTTTCATAAATGTATTCTCACTAACAGCAAGCTGATCCCAGGACAGGGACTGCAATCTGTCTAGCTATCTATTTATCTATCTCTCATATCTATCCATCTATCTATCTATTTATCTATCCTATATCTATCAATCTATCTATCTGCATCTATCTATATCTCTCTATGTGTATCTATCTATCTATCTATTGATCTATCTCTCACTCTCTCATATCTATCTATCTATCTATCTATCTATCTATCTATCTATCTATCTATCTATCTATCTATCTATCTATCTATCTATATCTATCAATCTATCTCACATCTATCTATCTACCTCATATCTATCTATCTGAAATAATAATGCTTAGGAAATTTATACAGTAATAATAGCTATAATGCAAAAGCATCAGTTTTTTTGAAAACACGAAATACCCCGGGCAAACCAATGTGGAGGTCCTTTCATTGTCTGATTTTCTCTGCGTACGCAGCTCAGCTCTCCCCTTCACTATTGTGTATCATGATTTCACAGGACTTAAGCTCAGAATTTTGTTAAACCCTTAAGGACCAAGCACAGTAAATATATGGCGCTTGGACCAAAAATATGTAAAAACAAATTACTGAAAAAAATCAGAATACTAATGTTTGTTAGTATTCTATAGTAACTGAGACCGCCAGGGAGTTCTAGTCCACCCATAATTTACACAAGGATGCAGGACCTTTGATGACGTCATGTCATGTGATTAGGGGCAGAGCATGTGAGCGTCACCGTCATGTGATCAAATAAAAAAAACTGCTATAAATGTTAACTAAATACTTTTTTTTAGCTTTTTACCCCCAATATAACTAAAAAATGGGGGAAAAGCTAAAAAAAAGTCAGTGAAAGATAAATAAAAAAAATAGCCCTATATGTCATGGGGAAAAAATGCAGCAAAAATAATTTTCGTACCTGACGGGAAAAAAAAGTAGGACAGTAAAACCACGACATGCGTAAAATCCCTAAAAAGTGTCTGGTCCTTAAGGTATAAAACAGCCTGGTCATTAAAGGGTTAAACCAAGATTTTACTACTCTGTGAAGCCATCACCGTGAAACTACAACAGTTAATTCATGAAAAGGTGTATATTTTAGGCTTATATGTTTAATTGACAGATGTAGCTTCACACCACTTGTGTAGATGTAGATCATGTGAGAAATGAAGTTTACTGTACATACTATGGTGATGATGAGTGAGTGTCAAGCATAGCATGTAGTTAAATAATGAAAACAGATGGGGGCAGAGTTGTGATAAGAAGTCTAACCATACACCACAGACGTCCGGAAACGCTGCCTAAAAGCATGGCGATCGTCCCTGTAAGAATGGCCCCATAAAGGAACCCATTGTAACCTGTCTCACTCTACGGACGGAACAGGAACAGAACCACACCTGCAGTGATGTGCTCCCGGAAGTACATAGCGCAACAAGCCCCAGGAGCATGACGTGACAGCTGCATATGCATACGCACCTCAAGGATCATAAAACTGTAAATGAGACACCCAACATTGTGCCGTGGCAGGATATGAATCTTACTAGTAAAACTTTGAACCTTCCTTTTTTCAGTGATATGTGGATTGTGTACCTGTCTCTTGTAGTTCATTTGTAATTAAATCCACAAATCTGCTCCTTCTTTTTGAATAGCCCCATATATTACATATCCTATGAGCTGAACTGACATTTCACCTCCCAAAAAGGCAATAAAAGTGATTGTAAAAAAATCATATGTATCCCAAGATGATACCAATAAAACTAAAATTCATCATGCACAAGACAAGCCTTTACACAGCTCTATCCATAGAATAATAAAAGAGGACTGGGTCTTCGCATGCAAGGATGCAAAAAAAAGTTATTTAAAAAAGAAAGGCATTTATTGTGCAAAAGTGAAAAAACCTAAAAACTATATATAGTTTTGCTATCAACATAATCATACTGATCCACAGAAAATAGTTTTTATAGCATGCATCCTATATAATGACTACTGTAAAAAAAAGTGGAGAATTCATATGTTCTTTCACCCTCTCCCCCCATAATAGTTACACAATACATTATAGGTACCAGAAAATGGTAGCAATAAAAGCTACAGCTCACTAGACAATAAACAAGCACTCATATGGCTATGTAAAAGGAAAGATAAAGTTAAAGTGGAGATTAAAATCCAAAAGAATAATGTCTTTAAGTACTGTAGTGAAGTAAGCCTTAAGGACCATGTGTAGCAAATGTATGTCCTGGCCATTGTAAATTTGTGGCCTAGGTTTAAAGTCTCTGCTACTTCAACTAAGCAGATAGGTACCTAGTAGACATGAGTGAGCATACTCACTAGGGGCAATTACTCGAGCGAGCATAGTCCTTAGCGAGTACCTGCCCGCGCGGAAGAAAAGATTCGGGTGCCGGCAGGTGAGCGGTGACTTGCGGGAGTGAGCAGGTGGGAGCGGGGGGGGGGGGGGAGGGAGAGAGAGATCTCCCCTCCATTCCCCCCCGCTCTGCCCAGCCGCTCCCCACCTCCCGCCGGCAATCTTTTCTTCCGTGTGGGCAGGTACTCGCTAAGGACAATGCTCGCTCGAGTAATTGCCCTTAGCAAGTATGCTCGCTCATCTCTAGCACCCAGCTGTCAGAACATCTTGAAGAAGAGACAGAAGTAGTTCTCTTCTCTAAGGCCGCTTTCAGCCGACTATATTTTTAATCTGTATTTAATACAAATAGCTGTAATGCCACTGCCTTTACTATATGATCACTGGGTGGATTTTGGTTGTAACCACTGTGGGCTATTTTCCCCTGTCAATGGGTCTCCTATGGATAACCCAGCTACAACAAAAAACTGCATAGTACAAAGAGATATTCTTAATGTCATGCAGAGGTCTTCATAACATCTTGGGTGGCATATTATATTACAATAATTACATATATTAAATTGTGTAAACAAAATACAAATAAACAAAAAGCATATACACAGCCAGCATCAACTCAAACTGTACCCACAGCCTGCCTTGATCTTAACAAAACAAAACGGGGAACCTATTGTAGCACTTAATTTTAGTGTGAATGGGCAAAATTACAAAATAATAGATATTTAAAAGAAAAAACAACAGATTTTGAAAAGCTCTAAAATGTGTTTCATTATTTAATGCCAAATAATAAGAAGTAATCAATATCCATCTGGAGGAGAAACAACACATTGTATCTTGTATAGGACTGGTTGAGATAAACTTTCATATACAGAATTTGTTTCCGCTGCAAATGAAATAACAGAGGCGCCATATACATTGAGGCTGGTGATGCAAAAGGCGTATGCTGTTCACACAATTAAAATGTTCTGTGAAAATACAGAAAACTAGTATTTCTTGCTGAGTATGGCATACTGTGCCTTATAAACACTTAATCAGTGCTACAGATTGCTGCTTTTTAAACAATGAAGGATTTGTCCTTCCTACAGTCTTATTAAAATTTGCAGACTTTCCCTTAACTTCAGCCGTTTATAAGATCACTTGAAATATTTTCAAAGCAGTGCAAGCTCATAATTTTGTATGTCATCATTTTATGCAAACTTGATTGCCTATTATAAGTAAAAACTCAAAGTATATTTTGTTTACTAGTAAGCTTACACATAACAAAGGAGTCTTGATTACTTCCAACGCCTTAAACATTTCATGACATCTACCCAGCAGGAGAAAAACAGTAATTATCGTAGGATCACTGAAAATGCAAAACTTTTTTTTTCCTTCAGGGAGTATCAGTTACTTTATATAACTAATGATATGGCTGGATGAAAAAAATTTTTTTACATTGGAGAGCATCATCTTTATGCTCACTGGGAAACGTTTGAGAATATAAGGTTGCTTTAGTTATTATTAGAGATGAGCGAGCACCAAAATGCTCTGGTGCTCGTTACTCGGGACGAAATTTTCACGATGCTCGAGGTTTCGTTTCGAGTAACGAACCCAATTGAAGTCAATGGGCGACCCGAGCATTTTTGTATATCGCCGATGCTCGCTAAGGTTTCCATTTGTGAAAATCTGGGCAATTCAAGAAAGTGATGGGAACGACACAGAAACGGATAGGGCAGGCGAGGGGCTACATGTTGGGCTGCATCTCAAGTTCCCAGGTCCCACTATTAAGCCACAATAGCGGCAAGAGTGGGCCCCCCCTCCCAACAACTTTTACTTCTGAAAAGCCCTCATTAGCAATGCATACCTTAGCTAAGCACCACACTACCTCCAACAAAGCACAATCACTGCCTGCATGACACTCCGCTGCCACTTCTCCTGGGTTACATGCTGCCCAACCCCCCCCCCCTGCACGACCCAGTGTCCACAGCGCACACCAAATTGTCCCTGCGCAGCCTTCAGCTGCCCTTATGCCACACCACCCTCATGTTTATTTATAAGTGCGTCTGCCATGAGCAGGAACCGCAGGCACATACTGCAGAGGGTTGGCACGGCTAGGCAGCGACCCTCTTTTAAAGGGGCGGGGCGATAGCCCACAATGCTGTACAGAAGCAATGAGAAATCCAATCCTGTGACACCTCCATCTGGAGCTGCACACATGGGCATAGCAATGGGGAACGTAGGCGCCACACACTATTCATTCTGTCAAGGTGTCTGCATGCCCCAGTCAGACTGCGGTTTTTTATAAATAGTCACAAGTAGGTACAACTCCGCAATGTGAATTCCGTGTGCACCCACAGCATGGGTGGCTCCCTGGAACCCACCGGCGGTACATAAATATATCCCATTGCATTGCCCATCACAGCTGAGGAAATGTCATGTTAAATGCAGGTGGGCTTCGGCCCACACTGCATGCCCCAGTCAGACTGGGGTTCTTTAGAAGTGGACACGTGCAGTTACAACTCCGTGTGGACCGACAGCATAGGTGGGTGCCAGGAAGCCACCGGCGGTACATAAATATATCCCATTGCATTGCCCATCACAGCTGAGGTAATGTTATGTTAAATGCAGGTGGGCTTCGGCCCACACTGCATGCCCCAGTCAGACTGGGGTTCTTTAGAAGTAGACACATGCAGTTACAACTCCCTGTGGACCCACAGCATGGGTGGGTCCCAGGAACCCACCGGCGGTACATAAATATATCCCATTGCAGTGCCCAGCACAGATGATGTAATGTCATGTTAAATGCAGGTGGGCTTCGGCCCACACTGCATGCCCCAGTCAGACTGGGGTTCTTTAGAAGTGGACACATGCAGTTACAACTCCGTGTGGAGCGACAGCATGGGTGGGTGCCAGGAAGCCACCAGCGGTACATAAATATATCCCATTGCATTGCCCATCACAGCTGAGGTAATGTCATGTTAAATGCAGGTGGGCTTCGGCCCACACTGCATGCCCCAGTCAGACTGGGGTTCTTTAGAAGTAAACACATGCAGTTACAACTCCCTGTGGACCCACAGCATGGGTGGCTCCCTGGAACTCACCGGCGGTACATAAATATATCCCATTGCAGTGCCCAGCACAGCTGATGTAACGTCAGCTTTAATGCAGGTGGGCAAAAAATTAATTGGATTACACTGTAGGCGAGGGCCCCAAAAAATTGGTGTGCCAACAGTACTAATGTACCTCAGAAAAATTGCCCATGCCCAACCAAGAGGGCAGGTGAAACCCATTAATCGCTTTGGTTAATGTGGCTTAATTTGTAACTAGGCCTGGAGGCAGCCCAGTTAAAATAAATATTGGTTCAGGTGCAAGTTTCAACGCTTTAATGAGCATTGAAACGTATAAAAATTGTTTACAAAAATTATATGACTGAGCCTTGTGGGCCTAAGAAAAATTGCCCGTTCGGCGTGATTACGTGAGGTTTCAGGAGGAGGAGCAGGAGAAGAAGGATGAATATAATACACAGATTGATGAAGCTAAAAGGTCCCCGTTTTTGATGGTGATAGAGAACGATGCTTCCATCCGCGGGTGCAGCCTACGTATTGTTTAGGTATCGCTGCTGTCCGCTGGTGGAGAAGAAAAGTCTGGGGAAATCCAGGCTTTGTTCATCTTTATGAGTGTAAGCCTGTCGGCACTGTCGGTTGACAGGCGGGTACGCTTATCCGTGATGATTCCCCCAGCTGCACTAAACACCCTCTCTGACAAGACGCTAGCCACAGGACAAGCAAGCACCTCCAGGGCATACAGCGCGAGTTCAGGCCACGTGTTCAGCTTCGACACCCAGTAGTTGTAGGGGGCAGAGGCGTCACGGAGGACAGTCGTGCGATCTGCTATGTACTCCCTCACCATCCTTTTACAGTGCTCCCGCCGACTCAGCCTTGACTGGGGAGCGGTGACACAGTCTTGCTGGGGAGCCAAAAAGCTGTCAAAGGCCTTAGAGAGTGTTCCCCTGCCTGTGCTGTACATGCTGCCTGATCTCCACGCCTCCCCTGCTACCTGGCCCTCGGAACTGCGCCTTCTGCCACTAGCGCTGTCGGGTGGGAATTTTACCATCAGTTTGTCCGCCAGGGTCCTGTGGTATAGCATCACTCTTGAACCCCTTTCCTCTTCGGGTATGAGAGTGGAAAGGTTCTCCTTATACCGTGGGTCGAGCAGTGTGTACACCCAGTAATCCGTAATGGCCAGAATGTGTGTAACACGAGGGTCACGAGAAAGGCATCCTAACATGAAGTCAGCCATGTGTGCCAGGGTACCTGTACGCAACACATGGCTGTCCTCACTAGGAAGATCACTTTCAGGATCCTCGCCCTCCTCCTCCTCCTCAGGCCATACACGCTGAAAGGATGACAGGCAAGCAGCATGGGTACCCTCAGCAGTGAGCCAAGCTGTCTCTTCCCCCTACTCCTCATGCTCCTCCACCTCCTCCTCCTCCTCAACGTGCTGAGATATAGACAGGAGGGTGCTCTGACTATCCAGCGACATACTGTCTTCCCCCGCCTCCGTTTCCGAGCACAAAGCGTCTGCCTTTATGCTTTGCAGGGAACTTCTTAAGAGGCATAGCAGAGGAATGGTGACTCTAATGATTGCAGCATCGCCGCTCACCATCTGGGTAGACTCCTCAAAGTTTCCAAGGACCTGGCAGATGTCTGCCAACCAGGCCCACTCTTCTGTAAAGAATTGAGGAGGCTGACTCCCACTGCGCCGCCCATGTTGGAGTTGGTATTCCACTATAGCTCTACGCTGCTTATAGAGCCTGGCCAACATGTGGAGCGTAGAGTTCCACCGTGTGGGCACGTCGCACAGCAGTCGGTGCACTGGCAGATTAAACCGATGTTGTAGGGTGCGCAGGGTAGCAGCGTCCGTGTGGGACTTGCGGAAATGTGCGCAGAGCCGGCGCACCTTTCCGAGCAGGTCTGACAAGCGTGGGTAGCTTTTCAGAAAGCGCTGAACCACCAAATTAAAGACGTGGGCCAGGCATGGCACGTGCGTGAGGCTGCCGAGCTGCAGAGCCGCCACCAGGCCATTGTCACACACAACCATGCCCGGTTGGAGGCTCAGCGGCGCAAGCCAGCAGTCGGTCTGCTCTGTCAGACCCTGCAGCAGTTCGTGGGCCGTGTGCCTCTTCTCTCCTAAGCTGAGCAGTTTCAGCACGGCCTGCTGACGCTTGCCCACCGCTGTGCTGCCACGCCGCGTGACACCGACTGCTGGCGACGTGCTGCTGCTGCTGACACATCTTGATTGCGAGACAGAGGTTGCGTTGGAGGAGGAGGAGGAGGAGGAGGGTGGTTTAGTGGAGGAAGCATACACCGCCGCAGATACCACCACCGAGCTGGGGCCCGCAATTCTTTCGGTGGGTAGGACGTGAGCGGTCCCAGGCTCTGACTCTGTCCCAGCCTCCACTAAATTCACCCAATGTGCCGTCAGGGAGATATAGTGGCCCTGCCCGCCTGTGCTTGTCCACGTGTCCGTTGTTAAGTGGACCTTGGGAATAACCGCGTTGGTGAGGGCGCGTACAATGTTGCGGGAGACGTGGTCGTGCAGGGCTGGGACGGCACATCGGGAAAAGTAGTGGCAACTGGGAACTGAGTAGCGTGTGGCCGCCGCCGCCATCATACCTTTGAAAGCCTCCGTTTCCACAACCCTATACGGCAGCATCTCCAGGCTGATCAATTTTGCAATGTGCACGTTTAACGCTTGAGCGTGCGGGTGCATGGCGGCGTACTTGCGCTTGCGCTCAAACACTTGCATTAGCAACGGCTGGACGCTGCGCTGGGAGACATTGGTGGATGGGGCCAAGGACAGCGGAGGTGAGGATGTGGGTGCAGGCCAGGAGACGGTAGTGCCTGTCTCCTGAGAGGGGGGTTGGATCTCAATGGCAGGTTGGGGCACAGGGGGAGAGGCAGTGGTGCAAACCGGAGGCGGTGAACGGCCTTCGTCCCACCTTGTGGGGTGCTTGGCCATCATATGTCTGCACATGCCAGTGGTGGTGAGGCTGGTGGTGGTGGCTCCCCGACTGATCTTGGCGCGACAAAGGTTGCACACCACTGTTCGTCGGTTGTCTGCACTCTCAGTGAAAAACTGCCAGACCTTTGAGCACCTCGGCCTCTGCAGGGTGGCATGGCGCGAGGAGGCGCTTTGGGAAACAGTTGGTGGATTATTCGGTCTGGCCCTGCCTCTACCCCTGGCCACCGCACTGGCTCTTCCAACCTGCCCTGCTGCTGCACTTGCCTCCCCCTCTGAAGGCCTGTCCTCAGTAGGCTTAGCAAACCAGGTGGGGTCAGTCACCTCATCGTCCTGCTGCTCTTCCTCCGAATCCTCTGTGCGCTCCTCTCTCGGACTTACTCCAATTACTACTACCTGAGTGATAGACAACTGTGTCTCATCGTCATCGTCCTCCTCACCCACTGAAAGCTCTTGAGACAGTTGCCGGAAGTCCCCAGCCTCATCCCCTGGACCCCGGGAACTTTCCAAAGGTTGGGCATCGGTCACGATGAACCATTGCTGCCCATTCTGGGCAGGGGCCCGGGAACAGTTCCTGGGAGTCTGGCTGCTCCTCAGAATGTCTCATTGTAATAGAGTGAGGAGGCTGGGAGGAAGGAGGAGCAGCAGCCAGAGGATTCAGAGTTGCAGCAGTGGACGGCGCAGAACTCTGGGTGGTCGATAGATCGTTGGATGCACTTTCTGCCATCCACGACAGGACCTGCTCACGCTGCTCATTTTCTAATAAAGGTCTACCGCGTGGACCCATTAATTGTGAGATGAATGGGGGGACGCCAGAAACGTGCCTTTCTCCTAATCCCGCAGCAGTCGGCTGCGATACACCTGGATCGGGAGCTCGGCCTGTGCCCACACCCTGACTTGGGCCTCCGCGTCCTCGCCCGCGTCCACGTCCTCTAGGCCTACCCCTACCCCTCAGCATGGTGTATTACCAGTAGTGCAGAAACAGAACGCTGTAATTAAATGTGCCGCTTATTGGCCTGTGGTTGGAGGCTGACTTCGCTTACGGAACGCACAGTAGAGCCAGGAAAGAATTTTGCGCAAGCCTGCTGTAACACTTAGCTGGCTGCGTATTAATTAGGACTACTACCCCCAGCAGAGACGCAGTACAGTCAGGACGGTCACAGGCAGCCCAAATAGATTTTTTTCCCCAGATTTTTGTGGAAAAGCCCACTGCCTATATAGACTTTATATGTCTTTCACTGTCCCTGCCTCACCACCACTACTGGTCCTGGACTATGTAAAATTACTGCAGACTGTTTCACTCTGGACAGGATGACAGCAGTGATGTAAGAGGCAACGCAGAGCCAGGAAAGAATTCTGCGCAAGCCTGCTGTAACACTTAGCTGGCTGCGTATGAATTAGGACAACTACCCCCAGCAGAGACGCAGTACAGTCAGGACGGTCACAGGCAGCCCAAATAGATTTTTTTTCCAAAATTTTTTTGGAAAAGCCCACTGCCTATATAGACAGTATATGTCTTTCACGTTTTTCACTGTCCCTGCCTCAGCACTACTGGCCCTATACTATGTAAAATTACTGCAGACTGTTTCGCTCTGGACAGGATGACAGCAATCATGTAACGGGCAACGCAGAGCCAGGAAATAATTTTGCGCAAGCCTGCTGTAACACTTAGCTGGCTGCGTATGAATTAGGACTACTACCCCCAGCAGAGATGCAGTACAGTCAGGACGGTCACAGGCAGCCCAAATATATTTTTTTGTCCCAAATTTTTTTGGAAAAGCCCACTGCCTATATAGACAGTATATCTCTTTCACGTTTTTCACTGTCCCTGCCTCAGCACTACTGGCCCTATACTATGTAAAATTACTGCAGACTGAGGACGCAATGCTCTGCACGGCCGATATACAAAAAAAAAAAAAATTGTGCAACACTGCTAAAAGCAGCCTCAATAGTACTGCACACGGTCAGATGTGGCCCTAAGAAGGACCGTTGGGGTTCTTGAAGCCTTAAATAACTCCTAACGCTCTCCCTATAGCAGCAGCACCAGCAGCAGCACTTTCCCTGAGCTATGTCAGAATGCATCTGTGGCGAGCCGCGGGAGGGGCCGATTTATATACTCGGCTGATCTCGCCAGCCACTCACTGCAGGGGGGTGGTATAGGGCTTGAACGTCTCAGGAGGAAGTTGTAATGCCTTTCCTGTCTTTCTATTGGCCAGAAAAGCACGCTAACGTCTCAGAGATGAAAGTGAAAGTAACTCGAACATCGCGTGGTGCTCGCCTCGAGTAACGAGCATCTCGAACACGCTAATGCTCGAACAAGTATCAAGCTCGGACGAGTACGTTCGCTCCTCTCTAGTTATTATGTTTTGACCTTAAATTGGCTCACAAATTGATGCATAGATGCTGAGCTCTGTCATTGGCTGCAGCAGCCTGTTTACAGATTGGCACAGGCATACTGCAGCCTGCAAATATTACATCAGCGAGGCGACTCTGCGGGGGACTTGTGGGGAGAATTGAGTGTGAGTTCTTTATTATGTTTTACCCAGGGGGAACCCATTTTCATATAACAGTTTTGATTCTGACAACCACTGTAAGGCCTTAGTCAGACGGGCGTTTTTAGCCGCGATTTGCGCATGCGCATGCGTCCGGCGATTTTATAAAACCATTGCTTTGCAATGGTATCGGACACATGAGCGCTGCTTATGCGCTCGTCCGATAAATTATAGAACAAAAAATCGCAGATCGCACCTATTTGCGATCTGCGATTCCTGTTCTCTTCTGTATATGCGCTCAATGGGGCCGGCGGCAGCAGCGCCGACCCCATTGAGAACATATAGAAGACAAATCATTCTTCTCTGCCACAGCTGTAACAGCTGTGGCAGAGAAGAACGATGTTTGCCCATTGAATTCAATGGAGCGGCAATACAGCCTCTCCATTAAAAGCAATGGGCTGCCGGCGTGCGCGGGGTGAATTGTCGGGAAGGGGTTAAATATATAAGCCCTTCCCTGCAATTCATCCTAAAATGTGTTAAAATAAAAAAAAATTGTATACTCACCTTTCCGCTGCAGCTGGAGTCCAGCCGCGGCCGCTGTCAGTTCTCCTGAACTGCTTCTCGGCACTATTCAGCCGGCGGGGCTTTAAAATCCCCGCCTGCTGAATGATCTGCCTCTGATTGGTCACAGCCCTGACCAATCAGAGGCTGGTTTCACTCACACACCCATTCATGAATGGGTGAGTGACTGCTGCCTCTCAGCGCTGAGCCAATCAGGGGCAGGTCTGACTCACATCTATTCATGAATTCATGAATGGGTGTGAGTGAGGCATGCCTCTGATTGGCTCAGCGCTGAGCCAATCAGGGGGCAGGTCTGACTCACACCCCCTTCACACCCACTGCAGGACGGCCGCGCGGAGCTCCGGCTGCCGGGAGAAGGTGAGTATACAAATTTTTTTTTTATTTTAACACATTTTAGGATGAATTGCAGGGAATGGCTTATATATTTAAGCCCTTACCGACAATTCATCCCGGGCTCGCCCGCAGCGCATTGCTTTAAATGGAGCCGGCTCTATTGCCGTCTCCATTGAATGCAATGCGCTGGACAGCTCCGGCCTGTTTCTAATGAAACGCGGCTAGGAGCAGATTTTCGGGCGATTTGCCGGTGACTTGCGCGCACCGGTCACGCGATTTGCGGATGCGCATCCGTCATGCGATCCGCAAATCGCGCGAAAAAACGCCCGTCTGACTAAGGCCTTAAGTGTGAAAAAACATTGTCAAGCATTAAATAATTGTCAGTGAAAGGGCTTTGAAACTTTTTGATGACCCTTTTTCAATCATTATCAATGTAACTAATAAAAGCTAAAAAGAATGCATTGTTTTTGGAGGATCCAGGTCTCATGGAACACACACTATGCTGAGGACATTGTGGTAGTTAGTAGAAATCAGCTATGTGCATGAGAACTTACTAGCATTTCTCCTCAGATACCGTATATTGGTTTGTGGCATTCAAAGATGGGTTTTGCCTTTTGATTAATTGCGGTTTGTAAGTAGGTTAAATTCTATGGGCTTTGCCTTTCCCAATCTATGTGCTATGCATTTTTTTAAATCTTTAAGTTATTTTCTTTTATTTCAAGTTTAATTCCTGTAATGAAATATACATTTTATTTTTCATATAATTCATATAATTTGTATTGCACTTTACAAACAACAACAACCTTGCCAAGTTTCAAGAGGGAAAACAGATTATACAAAGGGTACATAACAGTCTTTCAGGAACAGAATGTAAAATTCCACAACAACAGTGGAAAACCTGAGCTGAATCAATTAAGCAACTTGTTGCTTGTACAAAATGAGTCCCAGGCAAGTAAAGGTGCTTATACACCTTACAATAGCTATCAAAAGAGCGATCACTGGGCAATAGCTATTTCTCTTGACTCCAACATACAACCCCAATTCCCAAAAAGCTGGGACGCTGTGTAAAATGTAAACAAATGTTAAGAAAAAAAGAACATAATGATTGGTAAATCTCATTAAAGCATATTTTGTTCACAATAGAACATAGCACACATATTAGAAGTTGAAATTGAGACATTTTTCCATTTCCTTTATAACTTGGTGGCAGCAACACATCTAAAAAAAAGTTGGGACAGGGTTAACAAAAGGCTGGGAAACTAAGTGGTGCTAATGAAAAACAGATAGAGTCAAATTACTGTGTATAAAAAGAGCATATTAGAGATGCAGAGTCTCTCAGAAGCAATGATGGTCAAAAGTTCACCAATCTCTGAAAATCTGTGTTTAAAATTGTAAAACAATTACAGTAAAATGTTCCTCATTATTAAATTGTGAAGACTTTCACATGCAATATTACGGTCAATAATAATGCATGCTTGAGCTGTGTGGACCCTCGGGTATCACTGCATTAAAAGCAGGCATGATTCTGTAATACAAATTACTGAATAGCCTCAGGAATATTTCCATAAATAGTTGTCTATGAAAACAGTTCGCTGTGCAAGCTTAAGCTGGATCATGCAAAGAAGAAGCCATATATCAACACAATACAGAAACACCAGCATCTTCCTTGGGCCAAACCTCATTTAAAATGTACTGAGGAAAAAATCGAAAACTGTTCTATAGTCAGATAAATCAAACTTTGAATTTCTTTTTGCAAACCACGAACGCCACGTCCTGAAGACTCAAGAGGAGAAGGACCATCCAGCTTGTTAAAAGTGCACAGTTCAGTTCAAAAGCCTGCATCTCTGATGGTATGGGGCTATATTAGTGTCTATTGCATGGGCAGCTTACACATTTTGAAAAGCACTATCAATACTGAGCAGTATATAGAGATATTAGAACTACTTATGCTCCCATCCAGACAATATATCTTTCAGTGAAGGCCTTGCATATTTCAGCAAGACAATACCTTATACCATCACAACAACTTGGCTTCTCAGAAAAGTCTGGGTGGTGAACTGGCCATCTCCAGACGAGACCTTAGCACTAATAGAAAACATTTGATGCATTATGAAACAAAAAATCTGGGAAAGACGACCCAGAACTGTTAAGCAGCTTGAATGCTACATCAGACAACAATGGAACAACATTCCTCTCCCAAAGTCCAGCAATTGGTCTCCTTACTTCCCAGACATTTACAGACTAAAAAAAGAGGGGATTGTACATAATGGTAGACATGGCCCTAGCCCAACATTTTTGAGATGTGTTGTTGCCATCAATTTATAAATCGGTTAATGTTTATTTAAATGAAATGGAAACATGTCTCACTTTTACCTTCTGATATGTGTTCTCTGCTGTATTGTGAATAAAATATGGTTATATGAAATTTCAAAATCATTAAACTCTTTTTTTTCTTTACATTTATTAACATTTTACGCAGTTTCTCAACTTTTAGAGGATTGGGGTTGTACATATGAATGCTCAGTTTGACAACATGGATACTGTTGCCTTCCATGGCAACAGTTAATAAAGCTGCAGCTTCAACCTTTTTTACTTTGATGCCACCTGTGAGGGAAAAGTCGAGAGTCTACTACATACATATGTCAGTGGCATATAATGAGATAAGTGTGCTTGGACAAGTTTTGTATAATGTGTAAAGGGACCATATGAAATGAAAAAACTAACAATAATGGGGATTGCACCAGAAAACTGTCAAACACGCTATGTGTCACATTTACTATGTCTTTTAGATGCTTAGACAATATTGGACACTTTTTTGCTGTGTCTAACAAAGGCGTGTCCCTTCGTAAAACAGCGGACATGGCTTAAATTGTGCCAAAAATTGTGGCACATTGCACCTAAATTTTGCCTTAATTTCTGTTGTAAACTAAACGAACAAATAGATCATGTAAATATAGACTGGACAATCTTAAAATTTGAAAGATTTTTCATTCAGTAGACCCACTGTAATAAACCTGGCGCATTTTAAGACGGTCTATGTTTCAGACAGTACTATTATATAAGCCCCGATTATGTTCAAATCAGAAAATGTGTGCTCCAATATTGTAAAAAAGTCATAATACCTACCCATGTTTACCTCTCTCAAGGCCCCATGCAGATTAGAACAAAGTCATCTAAACTCGCACATTTCGACAGGACCAGCTGACTCTCATTTCTGTTGGTGGAAAGAAGGATTGGGTATGTTGTATTTCAATGCTCAATCCTTTTGTTCTTCTTGAAAATAAGACACTAACAGATTTGTCCCTATGGAATAATAATCTTTATTCATATAGCGCCAACATATTCCGCAGTGCTTACAAAGACAGGGGAAATACAGAAAGACAAAAGTACAAAAATTTCAGAACCTTGGTTACATAGTAATCAGTTGATGGTAGTAGTAGGGGTGAGGGTCCTGCTCCAACGAGCTTACATACTACAAGTAATGGGTGATGCAAAAGGTAAAGGGGCTGGAGATGTGCAATGTATGGCAAGGTGGAGAGTGAGGGATTCTATACACATAAAAAATGGTCAGCTGTGTGCCGGCAGAATCGGTATGACTGCAGAGCAGTTGATGGGGGCTAGCAGGGATTGCAGTCCGTAGGTCAGGGAGCAATGTTATCAGGCGGCATACAGAGGGGTTTGGTTTAGGAGATACGGTATGCCTCCCTGAAGAGGTACGTTTTTTAGAGCACGCCTGAAGTTTTGTGGGTCATGGATTGCCCGAATAGCCTTTGGTAGTGCATTCCAGAGGACTGGTGCTGCTCTGAAGAAGTCTTGGAGGCGGGAATGAGAGGTGCGAATTAAAGGGGCACTCAGTCTGGTTTTGTTAGCAAAGCGGAGAGCTCGGGCTGGGTGATGGATTGAGATGAGGTAGGAAATGTAGGGTGGCGCTACACTGTGGAGGGCTTTATAGATGAAGGTAGTGAGTTTACATTGAATTCTGTATTTAACAAGTAGCCAGTGCAGTGATTGGCACAGGGCAGAGGCGTCAGAGTAGCGGCTGGACAGGAAGATGAGCCTGGCTTCCGCATTCAGGATTGATTGGAGAAAGTAGAGTCTGGTGCAGTGGAGGTCGATCAGCAATGAGTTGCAATAATCAAGCCGGGAGTGGGTGGATGTTCAACCAAATTGAGTGTTCATGCAAATGGGGTTGTTGGGAGAACGAGCTTGTTTGACCGACAGCTGTTTAAGGTGTACAGGCACTTTTAGGAGCCTGGAATCAGCAATATCCTCCTCATTGAAATGCAGAGTGTAGAATTGCTAGTGAAGCAACATTTGTTTTATAGCTTTTGTTGGTGCCCATGAAGGTTTGAAAGGCAGAAGTAGATGTTGCATTATGACCATTTCCATCCTTGTATTTTTTGCTAGGCATTGGCCAAAGCAGAATAAGATGCAATCTGTCAAATGTAGAAAAGAACATACACTACAAAAATATTTCTTTATATCTATTTTTCTGATAAATATTGCAATTGAAATATTCCAGAAATAGGAACAAGTTAATTCAATTCAAGATCAATATATCAGTAATAACCTTATATATAATCGTCAAGTTTATATTGGTATTACAGCAAATGAGGTTAAAGATGGTACAGCTCTATGTATTTATCATCATTAATTAAGTTTATAATTTGAAGCTCAGTTTTACAAGCCGGTTACTATTGGGAAATTATTTCAGCATGCACGAGTAAGCCAATGGAAATTGGCATGTGTGTCAGAGGAAAAGACAAGGTCACACTGGACATGTTCTAAAAGGGACACTTCCATTAGAAAGGGGACATTTTTAAAATACAATATTTATAGAAAAAAAATATTTTTAAAGGTTTTAGCATGTTTTCTATTTTGGCAGTATTAAGCATTTTCAAATTAATGACAAAATATTGTTCTTCATCAGCAGCTATCATAAACAGCCTCATTTTATTTCAAAATCTGGTAATCTCAGAATATTAGTTAAAGAATTTGAGTGACTACTCAATTATTCCCTTGACATGCCTATATAAACATGGTGTAGAATAGTATAAAGTCAGCAAAGCACATGATCTCACATTTGATAGGAAAAATAGAGTTGCATGTCAAGTGTACATGAAAAGGATTTATATATGAATGCACATATTGTCGCGATAACTGCAACAGGTTGTATATCAAATCTATCAAACTTTACATGAGAGACAAAAACATTCATATTTTAGGCCCAACATCTTAATTCTTTCTATAGAAACGTAGAGAATTTGATATTTTCTCATTGTCTGTTGACATATGACGTATTGTAGTTAGTGTAGTGTACTAGATTGGCCACCAGGGTACAATAAACCAAAATGTGATTTTTTTTCTTTTTACATATGACCTATTGCAGATAATACAATGATATGTATGTGTAGATTAGAGTAAATAGGAAATATTACATGTGAACTTCCCTGAAGAATTAGCGAATGTGTAGGTGACATCATATGTGACATGCAGGTATCTTGAAACTACCATGCGGAGTAAGTGAAGCCATTAGGGAGCATGAAAGACTGGGATAGATGGGTAATGCAAAAAGAGATCCAATAGACTTTACATTTGAAGATGATCTAGGTTTGACCAAGCAGCTGAACTTCATATGCTACCTGTAGTGGCATAGGGTAGTTGTGGAGCCAATGAATTTTTTGTCCAATTTTGTGAGGTCGTCACTGATTTATAAAGTCACATATTATTAAATAATTTTATCTAATGTCTCTATCTGATTTCCTGGGTGGTTATTATAGTGGGTTTATATTTAGCAGGATTAATTTTTGTTTTCACTGCTACTATTTTGGGATACATACAAATTTTTGTTCACTTTTTATTTTTGGAGGTGGGATGAACAAAAAACAGCAATTCTTCCTTTTTTATATAATACATTTTATATTGCATTTCCTTGAACAAGAAATAGAGTGAATGAAAAAGGGGTCAAAACAAAGATTGGCCTCACAGGGCACAACACAAAAGTTATCTGTCTAAAACTACTAGTGATAAGAAATATATAACTTAGTAAATATGCCTAGAATTCAAAGTAATAATCAAAAGGAATACAAATAAATCTAGCATTAAGAATCTCTAACACAGATCCAGAACAAAATTCCTGACAAAATAGTGCAGCAAGCGGCTCTGGTTCATCCAGGAAATTTCATCAGCATGCCCGAGATAAACAGACCCATTATAATAGTCAATAGTGTCTGTCCAGCACTGTTTGGGTCCAGCATGTGCCAAATCCTGCTATTTTGCTATGCTAGTTCTGCTATGTTCTTTGTTCAGTTCAGAAATATACTATGTTGACAAAAGTATTGGAAGACACATAGAAAGTGATGAAATTCAATTTTATATATATTTTTCAATATGGTATTAGGTCGCCTTTGACCTCGATGATTTCAGTAACCCTTCTAGACAAGCTCTCCACCAAATTCCAATATATATGTAGAGGAATTTGCCTTAATTCCTCAAGAAGAGCTTCAGGGATGATGGGCACATTGAGCGTGCATGAATACAGCGTTCTAGTTCATCCCAAAGATGCTTGATGGGATTGAGGTTCAGACTTTGGGCTGAGCAAAGGAGTTTTACTGCTAAAACCAAGCCTCGGTACTGCATACTGTTCAACATGCTGCTCAGTCATATTGCAACACAAAGCTGTACCAAATATTGCCATAGGGTAGGTAATGCCACATTGTCCAGAATCTCTGTGCACTAATTGGCATTGAAGATGGACTTTGCGGCAGAAACACCTCCACACCATGACAGAACCTCCACTAAACTTCACTGTTGAGATGATCCAGTCATGTAGAATCCAGTCTTCAGGCAACTGCAACACTCAAGTGTGACAATCTGATTGGGAGATTGTGTACTGTGATTCAGCTGTCCATAACACTTCTTTCTACTCATTTAAGAACAACACACCAAGCACAATTGTAGGCACATCTGTGTATTCACTGTTATGATGTTGGGCTTGTGTGCAGCCACTCTGCCATGATAATCCTTTGCACATAGTTCCTACAGATTGTTCTGGTGCTAATGGATGCTCCAATAGCCTTGAAGACCTACTGAGTGAGTGTTTCAGCCGACGATGTGCGCAATGAATTCACAGCTCATACAAGGGTTCATTATCTAGGTTCTGTGACTTTATGAGATCTTTGTGAATGTGGCTGCACTGCACGTGCCCCAGATGTTTTCCACTTTGAATAACATTGCCAACAGTGGACTTTTGAAAGTCAAAAAGTGCTGTGATGTCCTGTACTGATTGGTTGTTCAGGTGACATCTCACCACCATACCCCATTGGAAGTCTGTCAACCTTACACTTCGTGGCGTTCTATTGTTTCTGTACTGGAATATGCCCATGTGATACTCTCCTTTATACCTAATGCTCACACATCTGATTTGCATATCTTCTGTGTCTGACAGCACAGGATTGGTGGGTGTCCCTATACTTTTGTCCACATAGTGTAGACCTGAGAGCATGAGTGCAGATGTGAATGTGCTCTAAATACGAAGAAAGGTAATGGGAATAATATGAGCACCCGAGTATGTATGATAACATAAATAAATAGTGCATCCCACAAGAAAAGTACAAGCATAATTCTAAAATAAACAGCCTGATGAGCGGATTAAGATTGCTATCAAGAAGACTGCCGATGGGCCAAATAGAACAATTTGCATTAATCTATATAGAGCACATATAGTTTCAGAAAAATTTCAGAGGAAACAGAGTAGTCAAAAAACTAAAATAATAAGACTAGTTTATTTTGGCACTATTAGAAGACAAATTACGTGAGTTTGAAATATTAATGAGATACAGTCAAGTCAACCGGGACCACAATGGTAATTAATAGGTGCAACTCTTAACATTCTGTATGCATGCTGATATTCCATATTGTACAAATTATCAACAAATATGATTTTTTTTTCTTTAATGGAAGCAGAGTTGCAATGACTTTGTTGAAGTTTCCATGATTTTGCGATGTTCACATGAGCTGTCAAGATAATGTGGCTTACACTACTTTAGCATTCATTGTGATGGTACAGTATATTCTCTGTTCACAGAAAGTATAACGCTAGAGCAGGGTCTAAAGGAATTCCATAGTTAATTATCCTAAAAATAAGGTTAAAGGTATCCAATCAGTATGTGTGGCAGGGCAGAACCACCACATATAAATGTCGGATCTTTGTTGCCCTATCCTCTTGGACATTATTCAAAATAATTCTTATCTCTTTTGGCAATATAAGAGAGATACATAGCCAACCTGTGATAATTTTAGGTGACATTTTGCATTGTTTAATACATTTGTTTTGTTTGACTGAAGACCTTGTGCCAATCTGAGAAAGAAAACTTTAACTTCCTTTAACTATAGTAGTATATTTTGTCTGGTATATGGGTTGTATCAATAAGTCATAAAATCTGAAATGCCCCCAGGTGTTGAAAAGGAAAGTTAAAGAGAAAAGCCAAACTACTGGGTTAGGGAAGATTAGGTTATCAATGTATATTTATCACAAAACGTATCTTATGCATTGGTATTTATAAAAGTCCTTGTTATGGATCTCAATTTCATTGACTATGAAGCTGTGATCTGTCAAAAAAGATTTAATTATTGTGATCCCACATCAATAACAGCAATTAGCCCTTTTCCCAAGATATCTTGTTCTATACTGAACCATGTTTTAAGTGTAAGAGAAGATTGCCAGTAATGTAATTGGTCTAATGTTGTTTCTAGTGATATTTTGCTGTGTCTGGAAAGCCAATTTCTCAAAGAAACCGTATTTTGAACAACGTGTGGAATCACATTCTGGCATTCCTTCCTACTGTACAAAGTCATTAACAATATGTCGTAAGCATTTTTAAAAAGTGTGAGGTAATGGAATAATTATGTGCCTAAAAAGGTAGAATGTATTTGACATGACCTTCATCTTACTCATAGCAGTTTTCTTAGGTCTTGAGAAAAAATATGGTTATAGAACCGTAGAGTGTGTGGGGTGTCAGTATGCAATGGGGTGAAATTCTGTTGGTATAAAAGTTTATTTGAGTTAGTTAAGAATATTCCAATGTATGAGATTTTAGTATACAGTAATTCAAGTGGAAAGGAAATGTGAAAATTAACATTGACTTAATTTAGTACTTGAGATTTAGTGTTGTTAACTTTATGAGAGTCTGATAAACATTGATAGGCATTTTTGAAGTTGAGATAATGAATTAACTGGGTCGCTGAGGAATAGAATCACATTATTTGAGTAAAGTCAAATTTTATGTTGGTGCATGCCAGTCAGGATTAACTTGCTAAGTGACTTCCTTCTGATATTTTCTGCTTAAGCCTCCATTACTAGTGTAAAAGTAAATGACGACAGCTAGCTACATTGACACATCACATTTGTTATAGGGAAAGAATCAAATAGAAAACCAGAAGACATAATTTTGGTTGATGGGGATTAATATAAAGCTACACTAGCAGATTTTAGAAACCCATTAAAACCAAATATGGACAGTGCTCATTCCAAACATTCTCCCAGTTGAATTAACCCTTTGCAATCCAATTTTGGATTCAGGGTTTCCTAGGGGGCTTTCTCTTTTTGCCATTTTACAATGGTGACATCTGCTGGCTACAGCCAGTACTGCAGTAGGGGACATGCTGGAGAGGCCCCCGACAACAGAGCGGCCAGTAACATACAGTAAGAATACCTTGTCGGACCTCTTCTGACATCAGAGCTGTACAGGCTTCAATCAGAATGTTGGAAGCTGTCAGACAGTAGATTGGAAAGGGTAATTGTCCACATACACAATGAGAAGCAGAGAAGACATCTTATGGGTTGGAAATTAGCAGGTAATGCAAGGGGTTTGCCAAGTTTTGAAAGTGTGACTACACTGCAACATTTCAGGAGGAATCTTTCCATCCTTTGCAGCTTTACTAAAAACTGCTGACTGTAAAGGGGAAAAGAGGAATGACAATTTTTTATAGTAACCCTTCAAGAGGTGATTGGTGACAGGAAATTTAGCTATCTTATACAATTTAATAGTGGTTGTAACCTTAGAGATGGTAAAGAGGCTGGATAGTAGAGCAATGTCTGAGAAATATATTGCAGAGGGATTGAGGGAGCTTAAAAAATCAGTGCTTTCCTTTTCAGAAGATTAATACACCCTTGGGTATTAAATTATCTAAAAAGAAGTAGTATTCTCTAAATTGTGTGCTTATGAGGCTGGGTGAGTTATTCTGTTTTCTTGTTTATCTAAAATAAATGCTACTTCTTGCTTTGTTATTCTTTGTTTTATATAAAAGTTCATATGCAAGCAGAGCATGTTCATATTTATCTGTGCATGTTAAGCCATACACTTTGTCTGTAGTTTGTTTCTTATTTTTAAATAATTTTAGTTCAGTAATAATAGATATAGTTGCCTCTTTTCGTTAAAGGGGTTGTCCCGCGCCGAAACGGGGTTTTTTTTTTTTCAATAGCCCCCCCCCCCGTTTGGCGCGAGACAAACCCGATGCATGTGTTGAAAAAAAAAAACGGATAGTACTTACCCGAATCCCCGCGCTCCGGTGACTTCTTACTTACCTTGCGAAGATGGCCGCCGGGATCTTCACCCTCGGTGGACCGCAGGTCTTCTGTGCGGTCCATTGCCGATTCCAGCCTCCTGATTGGCTGGAATCGGCACACGTGACGGGGCGGAGCTACGAGGAGCAGCTCTCCAGCACGAGCAGCCCCATTCAACACGGAGAAGACCGGACTGCGCAAGCGCGTCTAATCGGGCGATTAGACGCTGAAAATTAGACGGCACCATGGAGACAGGGACGCTAGCAACGGAGCAGGTAAGTGAATAACTTCTGTATGGCTCATAATTAATGCACAATGTACATTACAAAGTGCATTAATATGGCCATACAGAAGTGTATACCCCAACTTTGTTTCGCGGGACAACCCCTTTAAGTGATTTCTGATTTAGCCTTTTGGTAACCAAGTGAGAGTTGACCTTAAGTTCTAGCTTTAGATGGCATGTTCAGAGTATGTGTGTTAAATGGCATCATTTCATTTTCAATTAGAAAAGAATGGGATTGAGGAATGGTCCTATAGAGTTTTGGTTATGAGGGCATGCTCCAGCCATGTAACGTTGTCCTTTTTTTTAAATAAGTAAGGTGACCAAAGCCATTTCTATTTAGAAGAAAGAGTTCTATCCTAGAGTTCTATCCTTATGTTAAATGTATGTGTAGTCGCATTCATTTCTGTGCTGGCAGCGGGGCAATTCTGTATTGCAAATTGTATAATATTTAGTTGAACAGTAATAGATGAATTGTAGGTGTTTATTGTCTATTGTTTTGTTAATCACATCCTAAGGCCACCTCCCAATAATAGAGATCTTCAAGACACCTGCTGGGCTTTGTGAAGGATATTTTTAAGGGCCCTCGATTGATTTTCAGTGGGAAGGTAAATACTAACCAGCATAAACTAAAGGTGGGTTTACATGGGACGAATGTCGGGCAAACGATGCCTGACACTTGTTCCTGAATGTCCTCGCTCCCATGCTCCTACGCAGAAGCTAGTAGCGCTGGCTCACTCACAGAGCGGCCAGCAGGGGGGAGGGCAGGATGCAGGAGATTTCTCTCCTCTCGCTCCCTTGCCCCTCTCCATTGATATAACACAGCAGCCATTCAGTACTGAACGGCTGCTATTTACACTGAACGATGAGCGATCAGCTGATCGTCTATCGTTTACGCAGCATAAACGATGGACGATCAGCTGATCGCTCATCGTTCAGTAGGAGTAGCGGGGAGTGAGAGGAGATAAATCTCCTCCAGCCTCTCCACTAAGAGCTAACGTTACTAGCTCCTCTGCAGGTGCACGGGAGCTAGTATGTGCGGGGACGAGTGCGGGGACATCGTTTGCCCAACAGTCGTCCTGTCTAAAAGGCCCTTGAGTGTTATCATTCTCACAAATTGTAATTATAATTCTACTTTGAGAATGTGACAGTATGTTGTGATGCCACTGAGTTTCCCTTTTGTTTTGAAGGTACAGAAGCAAAAAAAAGCTGAGAAAACTTTAAAACGGGCATCATGTGCATAGTTTGTATTGATATTCAATGACAGAAAAAATAAATTCCTTCTAAAATGGCTCACATAAGGGTGGCTTCACACGAGCATGTTTTTGTGCGTACATAGGTGCGCACCCATGTACGTGCAAAAACTCGCGTGAATGCAGGTCCGTGCATTGTTTTCATTACATATTTACCTGGCCGCTGCCGTGACCCCCCCCCCCCCCCCCCCGGGATGAAGAACACATCGCTGAATGAATGACGGGCGAGAGCTGTCTGTGATTGGCTGAGCATCTCAGCCCATCACTTTCAGCTCTTTCAGCAGGCGGAGATTTTAAATCCCCGCCTGCAGAAAGATCAGCACCACAGTGCAGGGGACAGCAGGAGAAGACGCTGCTGTGCCCCGGCAGCTGAAGGGAGGTGATTATCTTTTTTTTTGTTTTTTAAACCACTTTTACTTGATTTTCAGGGAAGGGCTTATATTTAAAGCTCTTCCCTAAAATCATTTGCTGGTAGCAGAATCCTCTACCGCAGCTGACATGTGTGACAACTGCGGTAGAGAATTGAAGAATTCCTCTGCTGCATCTGTTACAGATGTGGCAGATGTAGCAGCAGGGAATTCTTTTAACTAGCGTGTTACAGATGTGGCAGATGTAGCAGCAGGGAATTCTTTTAACTAGCGGAGATGAAGGAAACATCTGCGGCAGATGTGTTCTTCATCCCCGTGGGGGTCACGGCAGTGGCGGACAGGTAAGTATACTTTTTATTTATTTATTTTTTTACACTAAAATGTTTCTTCTTCAGGGAAGGGCTTATATGAAAAAAAACGCAGGGGTGCCCGCAGACCATTGTTTTCAATGGAGCCGTCGGCAGCAGACGCAGATCCATTGAAAACAATGCGTGCATTCCCTAGGGTGCACGCATGTCCTATCTTTGCAGGCGCACGCCTGTAAAACACGGACATGTGAACACACCATAGGAAATGCAATGTTGCAAATAAAAGCGTGTTTTTGTGTATGCGTATGCACGCACAAAAACAAGCTCGTGTGAAGCCACCCTAATGTTGTAGTTGTAAAGCTAGAGTAATTTCTTCTCGATACTAACAGGGCATGTTCTTGTTTCATATATTAAGTATATTCAGATTTGGTAAACAATAGAGATGAGCGAGCACCAAAATGCTCGGGTGCTCGTTACTCGGGACGAAATTATCGCGATACTCGAGGGTTTCTTTTCGAGTAACGAACCCCATTGAAGTCAATGGGCGACCCGAGCATTTTTGTATGGGACCTATGCTCCGCAAAGGTTTTCATTTGTGAAAATCTGGGCAATTCAAGAAAGTGATGGGAACGACACAGCAACGGATAGGGCAGGCGAGGGGCTACATGTTGGGCTGCATCTCAAGTTCCCAGGTCCCACTATTAAGCCACAATAGTGGCAAGAGTGGCCCCCCCCCTCCCAACAACTTTTATATCTGAAAAGCCCTCATTAGCAATGCATACCTTAGCTAAGCACCACACTACCTCCAACAAAGCACAATCACTGCCTGCATGACACTCCGCTGCCACTTCTCCTGGGTTACATGCTGCCAACCCCGCCCCCCCCCCCCGCACGACGCAGTGTCCACAGCGCACACCAAAGTGTCCCTGCGCAGCCTTCAGCTGCACTCATGCCACACCACCCTCATGTCTATTTATAAGTGCGTCTGCCATGAGGAGGAACCGCAGGCACACACTGCAGAGGGTTGGCACGGCTAGGCAGCGACCCTCTTTAAAAGGGGCGGGGCGATAGCCCACAATGCTGTACAGAAGCAATGAGAAATATAATCCTGTGCCACCTTCATCAGGAGCTGCACACTTGGGCATAGCAATGGGGAACCTGTGTGCCACACACTATTCATTCTGTCAAGGTGTCTGCATGCCCCAGTCAGACCGCGGTTTTTTATAAATAGTCACAGGCAGGTACAACTCCGCAATGGGAATTCCATGTGCACCCACAGCATGGGTGGCTCCCTGGAACCCACCGGCTGTACATAAATGTATCCCATTGGAGTGCCCATCACAGCTGAGGTAACGTCCGATTAAATGCAGGTGGGCTTCGGCCCACACTGCATGCCCCAGTCACACCGGGGTTCTTTAGAAGTGGACACATGCAGTTACAACTCCCTGTGGACCCACAGCATGGGTGGCTCCCTGGAACCCACCGGCGGTACATAAATATATCCCATTGCAGTGCCCAGCACAGCTGATGTAACGTCAGCTTTAATGCAGGTGGGCAAAAAATTAATTGGATTACACTGTAGGCGAGGGCCTCAAAAAATTGGTGTACCAACAGTACTAATGTACGTCAGAAAAATTGCCCATGCCCAACCAAGAGGGCAGGTGAAACCCATTAATCGCTTTGGTTAATGTGGCTTAATTTGTAACTAGGCCTGGAGGCAGCCCAGTTAAAATGAAAATTGGTTCAGGTGAAAGTTTCAACGCTTTAATGATCATTGAAACGTATAAAAATTGTTTACAAAAATTATATGACTGAGCCTTGTGGGCCTAAGAAAAATTGCCCGTTCGGCGTGATTACGTCAGGTTTCAGGAGGAGGAGGATGAATATTATACACAGATTGTTGAAGCTAAAAGGTCCACGTTTTTGATGGTGATAGAGAACAATGCTTCCATCCGCGGGGGCAGCCTACGTATTGTTTAACATCATCATAGCATATGAATACTCTATTGTTGGGTAATAGAGCATACCTGTGAGCTATAACAAAGAAAACTAAAAGATTATTACGTGCACGAAAGTATATATCTTCTTTAAAGTGCACTATAAAATGTTCTTTAAGCTCACTGAGGATATTCTGACAAACTAAGATATCACTCATGCACTAGGTGCTCAGTTACCTTATAGTCAAACATTACATGGAAAATACCTGCTAGTCTTTCTGCCCTTTCAAATTAAAAGGATATAGGAGTGAGACATAATATATGTGCTACTGTTTGAAAAAACGCCGGATCAGTTATAACTATACACAGATGGTACTAATTGACAAGTTCTCCTGATGATCCGTTCTATGAACGGGGAAACGCGTCGAGACTGAGACTGAGATTATACATAGTACTATTAGCTGATACTGAGTCTTATAAAGTGGAATCACTATCAGAAAACACAAAGTGGTCACCCGAGACTGAGACTGAGAGTATACATAGTACTATTAGCTGATACTGAATCTTATAAAGTGGAATCACTATCAGAAAACACAAAGTGGTCGCCCCAAGACGAATTTCTCTAAAAGAGGGCTACCATCTGTACCTTTCTCTTTTTTATGAGAACATAAGGTGGCAGTACTGAGACAATTGGGTATTGTTCAATATCAATATTGCATACCAATGGTCCATATCATGCTATCACCTGTGTAACTCTATAATCCCAAAACAAAGGGAAGATAAATGTATTCCCATACTATGTCTCTCTAGAACACGTACTAGAAGAAATACTGGAGTGATGATGACATCCAATTCATCCAAATAAAATACTTCCACACTATATGAATATGTTCAAAAGAAAGATATAAGGACGGGGAAAGTTAAACAAGAAAGGAATTCTTTATCTACTAGTTCCTGCGTTTTTTCTCTTCACCACTCTACTAGTACCTGTACACACACTAGGGACCCCTGGTACTAAAAAGAAGTGGTGATAGTCTCTTTTGATAGAGACCTGTATACCTCTTGATATATAGAGGTTTGTTTGTGTAGTGCCCTATTTGTGTTATATGGTTTTAAATATATCTAATAAAGTTTATTGATTTTATATTACTTTTGTCTAAACTGTGAAGGGCTACGTATTGTTTAGGTATCGCTGCTGTCCGCTGGTGAAGAAGAGAAGTCTGGGGAAATCCAGGCTTTGTTCATCTTGATGAGTGTAAGCCTGTCGGCACTGTCGGTTGACAGGCAGGTACGCTTATCCGTGATGATTCCCCCAGCTGCACTAAACACCCTCTCTGACAAGACACTAGCCGCAGGACAAGCAAGCACCTCCAGGGCATACAGCGCGAGTTCAGGCCACGTGTCCAGCTTCGACACCCAGTAGTTGTAGGGGGCAGAGGCGTCACAGAGGACGGTCGTGCGATCGGGTACGTACTCCCTCACCATCCTTTTACAATGCTCCCGCCAACTCAGCCTTGTCTGGGGAGCGGTGACACAGTCTTGCTGGGGAGCCAGAAAGCTGTCAAAGGCCTTAGAGAGTGTTCCCCTGCCTACGCTGTACATGCTGCCCGATCTCTGCGCCTCCCCTGCTACCTGGACCTGGGAACTGCGCCTTCGGCCACTAGCGCTGTCGGATGGGAATTTTACCATCAGTTTGTCCGCCAGGGTCCTGTGGTATAGCATCACTCTCGAACCCCTTTCCTCTTCGGGAATGAGAGTGGAAAGGTTCTCCTTATACTGTGGGTTGAGCAGTGTGTACACCAGTAATCCATAGTGGCCAGAATGCGTGTAACGCGAGGGTCACGAGAAAGGCATCCTAACATGAAGTCAAGCATGTGTACCAGGGTACCTGTACGCAACACATGGCTGTCCTCACTAGGAAGATCACTTTCAGGATCCTCCTCCTCCTCCTCAGGCCATACACGCTGAAAGGATGACAGGCAAGCAGCATGGGTACCCTCAGCAGTGGGTCAAGCTGTCTCTTCCCCCTCCTCCTCATCCTCCTCATGCTCCTCCTCCTCCTCCTCAACGCGCTGAGATATAGACAGGAGGGTGCTCTGACTATCCAGTGACATACTGTCTTCCCCCGCCTCTGTTTCCGAGCGCAAAGCGTCTGCCTTTATGCTTTGCAGGGAACTTCTCAAGAGGCATAGCAGAGGAATGGTGACGCTAATGATTGCAGCATCGCCGCTCACCATCTGGGTAGACTCCTCAAAGCTTCCAAGGACCTGGCAGATGTCTGCCAACCAGGCCCACTCTTCTGTAAAGAATTGAGGGGGCTGACTCCCACTGCGCCGCCCATGTTGGAGTTGGTATTCCACGATAGTTCTACGCTGCTCATAGAGCCTGGCCAACATGTGGAGCGTAGAGTTCCACCATGTGGGCACGTCGCACAGCAGTCGGTGCACTGGCAGATTAAACCGATGTTGCAGGGTACGTAGGGTGGCAGCGTCCGTGTGGGACTTGCGGAAATGTGCGCAGAGCCGGTGCACCTTTCCGAGCAGGTCTGACAAGCGTGGGTAGCTTTTCAGAAAGCGCTGAACCACCAAATTAAAGACGTGGGCCAGGCATGGCACGTGCGTGAGGCTGCCGAGCTGCAGAGCCGCCACCAGGTTACGGCCGTTGTCACACACGACCATGTCCGGTTGGAGGCTCAGCGGCGCAAGCCAGCGGTCGGTCTGCTCTGTCAGACCCTGCAGCAGTTCGTGGGCCGTGTGCCTCTTCTCTCCTAAGCTGAGTAGTTTCAGCACGGCCTGCTGACGCTTGCCCACCGCTGTGCTGCCGTGCCGCGCGACACCGACTGCTGGCGACCTGCCGCTGCTGACACATCTTGATTGCGAGACAGAGGTTGCGTAGGAGGAGGAGGAGGAGGGTGGTTTAGTGTAGGAAGCATACACCGCCACAGATACCACCACCGAGCTGGGGCCCGCAATTCTGGGGGTGGGTAGGACGTGAGCGGTCCCAGGCTCTGACTCTGTCCCAGCTTCCACTAAATTCACCCAATGTGCCGTCAGGGAGATATAGTGGCCCTGCCCACCTGTGCTTGTCCAAGTGTCCGTTGTTAAGTGGACCTTGCCAGTAACCGCGTTGGTGAGGGCGCGTACAATGTTGCGGGAGACGTGGTCGTGCAGGGCTGGGACGGCACATCGGGAAAAGTAGTGGCGACTGTAAACTGAGTAGTGCGGAGCTTCCACCGCCATCATACCTTTGAAAGCCTCCGTTTCCACAACCCTATACAGCAGCATCTCCAGGCTGATAAATTTGGCTATGTGCACGTTTAACGCTTAAGCGTGCGGGTGCGTGGCGGCGTACTTGTGCTTGCGCTCCAACACTTGCGCTAGCGACGGCTGGAGGGACAGTAGTGCCTGTGTCCTGAGAGCGGGGTTGGATCTCAGTGGCAGGTTGGGGCACAGGGGGAGAGTCAGCAGTGCAAACCGAGGCGGCGAACGGCCCTCGTCCCACCTTGTGGGGTGCTTGGCCATCATATGTCTGCGCATGCTGGTGGTGGTGAGGCTGGTGGTGGTGGCTCCCCGGCTGATCTTGGCACGACAAAGGTTGCACACCACTGTTCGTCGGTCGTCTGCACTCTCAGTGAAAAACTGCCAGACCTTTGAGCACCTCGGCCTCTGCAGGGTGGCATGGCACAAGGGGGCGCTTTGGGAAACAGTTGGTGGATTATTCGGTCTGGCTCTGCCTCTACCCCTGGCCCTCGCACTGGCTCTTCCAACCTGCCCTGCTGCTGCACTTGCCTCCCCCTCTGAAGACCTGTCCTCAGTAGGCATAGCAAACCAGGTGGGGTCAGTCACCTCATCGTCCTGCTGCTCTTCCTCCGAATCCTATGTGCGTTCTTCTTTTGGACTTACTCCAATTACTACTACCTGAGTGATAGACAACTATGTCTCATCGTCATCGTCCTCCTCACCCACTGAAAGCTCTTGAGACAGTTGCCGGAAGTCCCCAGCCTCATCCCCCGGACCCCTGGAACTTTCCAAAGGTTGGGCATCGGTCACGACAAACTCCTCCGGTGGGAGAGGAACCATTGCTGGCCATTCTGGGCAGGGGCCCGGGAACAGTTCCTGGGAGTCTGCCTGCTCCTCATAATGTCTCATTGTAATGGAGTGAGGAGGCTGGGAGGAAGGAGGAGCAGCAGCCAGAGGATTCAGAGTTGCAGCAGTGGACGGCGCAGAACTCTGGGTGGTCAATAGATTGCTGGATGCACTTTCTGCCATCCACGACAGGACCTGCTCACACTGCTCATTTTCTAATAAAGGTCTACCGCGTGGACCCATTAATTGTGAGATGAATGTGGGGATGCCAGAAACGTGCCTCTCTCCTAATCCCGCAGCAGTCGGCTGCGATACACCTGGATCAGGAGCTCGGCCTGTGGCCACACCCTGACTTGGGCCTCCGCGTCCTCGCCCGCGTCCACGTCCTCTAGGCCTACCCCTACCCCATAGCATGCTGTATTACCAGTAGTGCAGAAACAGAACGCTGTAATTAAATGTGCCGCTTATTGGCATGTGGTTGGAGGCTGACTTCCCTTATGGAACGCACAGCAGAGCCAGGAAACAATTTTGCGCACGCCTGTGGTGAGACGTAGGAGCGTATGACTGAGCTAGTGGAATTCACAGCGCAGAAGCAGTCAAGTGGCCAAAGGCCAGTAGTAGGCCTTGAGTATTTTGCTTCTATTTTTTTAAAATGCTGAGCTGATACAGCAGACAGATACTGTAGGCAGCATATAATATTATGTATACTCTTTCCCTCTGGTGGGATGACGGTGATCATGTAACAGAGACAGCAGATCCAGGAAACAATTTTGCGCAAGCCTGCTGTAACGCTTAGCTGCGTATTAATTAGGACTACAACCCCCAGCAGATAGATACTGTAGGCAGCGTATAATATTATGTATACTGTTTCCCTCTGGCGGGATGACAGCGCTGATGTAACAGAGACAGCAGATCCAGGAAACAATTTTGCGCAAGCCTGCTGTAACGCTTAGCTGCGTATTAATTAGGACTACAACCCCCAGCAGATAGATACTGTAGGCAGCGTATAATATTATGTATACTGTTTCCCTCTGGCGGGATGACGTCGATCAATTTTTTGGAAAAAGCCCACTGCGTATATAGCCTGAATATCTCTTTCCCTGCCTCACCAGTACTGCCCCTATACTCTGTACCATGACTGCAGACTGCGGACGCAATGCTCTGCACGGCCGATATACAAAAAAAAAAAATTGTGCAACACTGCTAAAAGCAGCCTCAACAGTACTGCACACGGTCAGATGTGGCCCTAAGAAGGACCGTTGGAGTTCTTGAAGCCTAAAATAACTCCTAACACTCTCCCTATAGCAGCAGCACCAGCAGCAGCACTTTCCCTGAGCTATGTCAGAATGCATCTGTGGTGAGCCGCGGGAGGGGCCGATTTATATACTCGGGTGACACCTGATCTCGCCAGCCACTCACTGCAGGGGGGTGGTATAGGGCTTGAACGTCGCAGGGGGAAGTTGTAATGCCTTCCCTGTCTCTATTGGCCAGAAAAGCACGCTAACGTCTCAGAGATGAAAGTGAAAGTAACTCGAACATTGCGTGGTACTCGCCTCTAGTAACGAGCATCTCGAACACGCTAATACTCGAACGAGTATCAAGCTCGGACGAGTACGTTCGCTCATCTCTAGTAAACAACTTTGGATACCAGAAATTGTAAGCAGTTATGGCAATATAACAAAACAATATAACTGAAAAGAAGTATTATGGTGCAGGACAGGTGCTGCAAAATGTTTTGGAAGGTAAAATAAAGCCCATGAGGTCTTATGCTTCTCTAATGTTAATGATAAGTAGCTAAGACCCCCACTGATCTCAAAAATAGGGGTTCTGAAGATCTCCGCATGAATACAGCAAGGTTGTGCATGAGCGCCACCACTTAATTTACTTCAATGACAGTACTAGAGATTGTCTGAGATATAAAGGGGATAACTTTATCAAATTACTAATGACCACCTGCCTGTGAGGGAGTTATATGCTCCGCCCCTAAACACATGACAATGATGTCATCAAAAGTCCTAAAACATGACAGCAGCGATGTGCTTACTGGACCTGTGATGATGTCACTGTCATGAGATCAGTCACCTGAGCTCTGTATCTATGAGTGAGTTACATGCTCCGCCCCTGATCACATGATGGTAATGTAATCACAGGTCCTTCATCCCTTTGCAGATTATGGGCGGACTACTTCCCCTACAAACCACCATGGCCTTAGTTGCTATGGAATACTAACAGACACCTGTCTATAAGTGAGTAATTGTGTGAGTTACATGTGAAGATGCCACCATCATGGGATCAGTCAAGAGGGCTCTGAGCTCCGCCCCTGATCACATGAAGGGGACATCATGACAGGTCCTTCACTTTATTAAAAACCTGCAGAGCTGGACAGCAGCCATGTGCTTCCAGCACCTGTGATAATGTACCCATCTTGTGATCATTCACCTGCGAGGGAGGAACTAAATAACTCACAAAGGTGGCAGCATAACTGGTGCAAAAAATACAATTTCCTTTTTATTCCTCCATTAATAACGTGACATTTCTACCTTGTTGGTCTTTCTCAAGCTTTTCTTTTAGCTTGAGAGAGACCAACAATGTCAATACGTTGCATTATTAATGGAGGAATAAAAAGGAAATTGTATTTTTTTGTACCAGTTATGCTGCCACCTTTGTAAGTTATTTATTACTGAATTAATTATTGGAGTCATAGGCTCAGACTCCTTGGTGGCTTGTCATGCATATTTTTTGCCTCGCCCGTTTAAGCTAATGGACATTGTGTGCTGCTGACCTAACTGTGTGGGAGGAGTCTGGGATCACATGATTGGGGGGGGAGGTCAGTGTGTGCAGGACCCTGCTCTGCTGCTTGTGATCCCTGTTGCATGTGATGAAAAATATATGTAGCATGTGATTATATGTGATGTACATGTGGCAGAACTGTGTCCGTGTGATGTGCATGTAGCAGAACTGTGTGTGACATGCATGTAGCAGAGCTATGTATATGTGAAATGCATGTAGCAGAGCTGTGTGTGTGTTGTACATGTTCCAGAGCTGTGTGTGTGACAGGCATACAGCAGAGCTGTGTGTGTGACATGCATGTACCAGAGCTGTGTGTGTGAGACGTGCATGTAGCAGAGCTGCGTGTGTGTGACATGCATGTAGTAGAGCTGTGTGTGTTATGTGTATGTAGCAGAGCTGTGTATGTGCGACATGCATGTAGCAGAGCTGTGTGTGTGATGTACATGTACCAGAGCTGTTTGTGTGACATGCATACAGCGGAGCTATAATCTCCTAATAATTACTAGTATCTTGGCTAATTTTGTTTGAACGCAAACAGTTGAACACTATATCTGGTTGAACTTTGCTAAAAGTTTGCGGTGAACCTGAATCTCCGGCGGTTTATCTCAGACAAACTCATTATCATCCCCATCTTATCCTCCTCCTTTTTTTTTGAGGTGTTGCAGCATAACTGTATAAACACTATATGATTGTTGGCATTCCATTTCATTGTGCACCTTATATGAACGCTCCTACTGCGGTTAGCCATCATGTATTTTTGCACAAGCAATCTCTTTACACACTTGCTGGATACCAAAATAAATATGGCAACAATGACCTCACCTCTTTATTTCTACTGTGCATGAACATGACTTTGAACTCTATAATTGTGCACATCTAATACTATGGGATTGCTGTTATTCCAGTTTAGTGTGCTGTTTATATGAGTGCTTTTTGCCATTGTTTTTTTTTCTAGATTTAATTATATTATACCATGTACTGTTATATTGTGATATTCATGCAGGCTGTTTCCACACTTGCAGGATGCCAGACTTAACATGGTGGCATTGACCTCATCTAGTCATGGCCCCCTCGCATGTACATGATTCTGGCACATACGCAATATCCTTTTCTGGGACGCTGATTGCTCCCTAATTTTTCCCTTTTTCCTGACAGTATTTTTGATAAATACAGGTGTAAGAATGTTCAATACTAGAGATGAGCGAACGTGTTCGTCCGAGCTTGATATTCGTGCGAATATTAGGGTGTTCGGGATGTTCGTTATTCGTAACGAACACCATGCGGTGTTCGGGTTACTTTCACTTCCTTCCCTGAGACGTTAGCGCGCTTTTCTGGCCAATTGAAAGACAGGGAAGGCATTACAACTTCCCCCTGTGTTGTTCCAGCCCTATACCACCCCCCTGCTGTGAGTGGCTGGGGTGATCAGGTGACCGCCGAATATAAAAGTCGGCCCCTCCCGCGGCTCGCCTCAGATGCCTTGTGAGTTAGATGAGGGACAGTGCTGTTTGTACCGGAGCTGCTGTAGGGAAAGAATTGGTAGTTAGTGTAGGCTTCAAGACCCCCAAAGGTCCTTATTAGGGCCACTGATAGCTGTGTGTTGGCTGCTGTTAGCAGTGGCAATTATTTTTTTTCTCAAAATCGCCTCTGCAGAGCGTTGCACCCGGCATTAGGGACAGAAGTGCTGCATAGGCAGGGAGAGTGTTAGGAGTGAGTGTAGCCTTCAAGAACCTCAACGGTCCTTTCTAGGGCCATATTTAACCGTGTGCACTACTGTGCTGGCTGCTGTTAGCTGTGCTGCATTTTTTTCTTCTTCTCAAAATCGCCTCTGCAGAGCATTGCACCCTCCATTGATACTGCAGGGAAAGAATTGTGTAGGCAGGGCCACAACACAGTTATTATTCATTGAATATACGCAGTGCTGCCTTTTGGTGGAAAAAAACTGAAAATAATTGTATTTGTCCTGCCTCTGTCCGTCCTAAGGGTGGTGGACACGTGTCGGCTGCATGTGCAACGTTTAAAAATCAGACGCACCCAGCTACGTTTTACTCCTGGCTTCGCCATTTGCTTTCCTTAATTGGGAAAAAAAATACCTGCTCTGCCAGAGTTAATAACTCTGCTACCCTCACGTTCTGTGCCACATTAGCAGGGCCACAGCACAGTTATTAAACTTCTCATGTTCATTGAATATACGCAGTGCTGCCTTTTGGTGGAAAAAAACTGAAAATAATTGTATTTGTCCTGCCTCTGTCCGTCCTAAGGGCGGTGGACACGTGTCGGCTGCATGTGCAACGTTTAAAAATCAGACACACCCAGCTACGTTTTACTCCTGGCTTCGCCATTTGCTTTCCTTAATTGGGAAAAAAAATACCTGCTCTGCCAGAGTTAATAACTCTGCTACCCTCACGTTCTGTGCCACATTAGCAGGGCCACAGCACAGTTATTAAACTTCTCATGTTCATTGAATATACGCAGTGCTGCCTTTTGGTGGAAAAAAACTGAAAATAATTGTATTTGTCCTGCCTCTGTCCGTCCTAAGGGCGGTGGACACGTGTCGGCTGCGTGTGCAACGTTTAAAAATCAGACGCACCCAGCTACGGTTTACTCCTGGCTTCGCCATTTGCTTTCCTTAATTGGGAAAAAAAATACCTGCTCTGCCAGAGTTAATAACTCTGCTACCCTCACGTTCTGTGACACATTAGCAGGGACACAGCACAGTTATTAAACTTAGATTATTCATTCACTAGAGGCAGTGGGGCCTTTCGTTTTCAAAAAAGGGAAAAAATTATATTTGGCTGCAGTCTTGCGCCAATTTATTTCCTGCCTGTGAAATCAAATCACTGGTAATACAGCATGCTGAGGGGTAGGGGTAGGCCTAGAGGACGTGGACGCGGCCGAGGACGCGGAGGGCCAAGTCAGGGTGTGGGCACAGGCCGAGCTCCTGATCCAGGTGTGTCGCAGCCGACTGCTGCGCGATTAGGAGAGAGGCACGTTTCTGGCGTCCCCACATTCATCGCCCAATTAATGGGTCCACGCGGGAGACGGTTATTAGAAAATGAGCAGTGTGAGCAGGTCCTGTCCTGGATGGCAGAAAGTGCTTCGAGCAACCTATCGTCAACACGCAGTTCTGCGCCGTCCACTGCTGCAAATCCGAATCCTCTGTCTGCTGCTCCTCCTTCCTCCCAGCCTCCTCACTCCACTACAATGACACCTGCTCAGGAGCGGGAACACTCCCAGGAACTGTTCTCGGGCCCCTGCTTAGATTGGGCAGCAGCGGTTCCTCTCCCACCAGAGGAGTTTATCGTCACTGATGCCCAACCATTCGAAAGTTCCCGGGGTCCGGGGGAAGAGGCTGGGGACTTCCGCCAACTGTCTCAACAACTTTCTGTGGGTGAGGAGAACGATGACGATCAGACACAGTTGTCTTGCAGTGAGGTAGTAGTAAGGGCAGTAAGTCCGAGGGAGCAGCGCACAGAGGATTCGGAGGAAGAGCAGCAGGACGATGAGGTGACTGACCCCACCTGGTGTGCAACGCTTACTCAGGAGGACAGGTCTTCAGAGGGGGAGTCAAGGGCATCAGCAGGGCAGGTTGCAAGAGGCAGTGCGGTGGCCAGGGGTAGAGGCAGGGCCAGACCGAATAATCCACCAACTGTTTCCCAAAGCGCCCCCTCGCGCCATGCCACCCTGCAGAGGCCGAGGTGCTCTAAGGTCTGGCAGTTTTTCACAGAGACGCCTGACGACCGACGAACAGTGGTGTGCAACCTTTGTCGCGCAAAGCTCAGCCGGGGAGCCAACACCAACAGCCTCACCACGACCACCATGCGCAGACATATGATGGCCAAGCACCCCACAAGGTGGGACGAAGGCCGTTCAGCGCCTCCGGTTTGCACCCCTGCCTCTCCCCCTGTGCCCCAACCTGCCACTGAGATGCAACCCCCCTCTCAGGACACAGGCACTACCGCCTCATGGCCTGCACCCACACCTTCATCTCCGCTGTCCTCGGCCCCATCCAGCAGTGTAGTTCAGCGCACCGTCCAGCCGTCGCTTGCGCAACTGTTGGAGCGCAAGCGCAAGTACGCCGCCACGCACCCGCACGCTCAAACGTTAACCGTCCGCATAGCAAAATTCATCAGCCTTGAGATGCTGCCGTATAGGGTTGTGGAAACGGAGTCCTTCAAAAGTATCATGGAGGCGGCGGCCCCGCGCTACTCAGTTCCCAGTCGCCACTACTTTTCCCGATGTGCCGTCCCAGCCCTGCACGACCACGTCTCCCGCAACATTGTACGCGCCCTCACCAACGCGGTTACTGCCACGGTCCACTTAACAACGGACACGTGGACAAGCACAGGCGGGCAGGGCCACTACATCTCCCTGACGGCACATTGGGTGAATTTAGTGGAGGCTGGGACAGAGTCAGAGCCTGGGACCGCTCACGTCCTACCCACCCCCAGAATTGCGGGCCCCAGCTCGGTGGTGGTATCTGCGGAGGTGTATGCTTCCTCCACTAAAGCACCCTCCTCCTCCTCCTCCTCCTCTGTCTCGCAATCAAGATGTGTTAGCAGCAGCATGTCGCCAGCAGTCGGTGTCGCGCGGTGTGGCAGCACAGCGGTGGGCAAGCGTCAGCAGGCCGTGCTGAAACTACTCAGCTTAGGCGATACGAGGCACACGGCCCACGAACTGCTGCAGGGTCTGACACAGCAGACCGACCGCTGGCTTGCGCCGCTGAGCCTCCAACCGGGCATGGTCGTGTGTGACAACGGCCGTAACCTGGTGGCGGCTCTGCAGCTCGGCAGCCTCACGCACGTGCCATGCCTGGCCCACGTTTTTAATTTGGTGGTTCAGCGCTTTCTGAAAAGCTACCCACGCTTGTCAGACCTGCTCGTAAAGGCGCGCCGGCTCTGCGCACATTTCCGCAAGTCCCACACGGACGCTGCCACCCTGCGCACCCTGCAACATCACTTTAAGCTGCCAGTGCACCGACTGCTGTGCGACGTGCCCACACGGTGGAACTCTACGCTCCACATGTTGGCCAGGCTCTATGAACAACGTAGAGCTATAGTCGAATACCAACTCCAACATGGGCGGCGCAGTGGGAGTCAGCCTCCTCAATTCCTTTCAGAAGAGTGGGCCTGGTTGGCAGACATCTGCCATGTCCTTGGTAATTTTGAGGAGTCTACCCAGGTGGTGAGCGGCGATGCTACAATCATTAGCGTCACCATTCCTCTGCTATGCATCTTGAGAAATTCCCTGCAAACCATAAAGGCAGCTGCTTTGCGCTCGGAAACGGGGGCGGGGGAAGACAGTATGCCGCTGGATAGTCAGGGCACCCTCCTGTCTATTTCTCAGCGCGTACAGGAGGAGGAGGAGGAGCATGAGGAGGATGAGGAGGAGGGGGAAGAGACAGCTTGGCCCGCTGCTGACGGTACACCGGCTGATTGCCTGTCATCCTTTCAGCGTGTATGGCCTGAGGAGGAGGAGGAGGAGGATCCTGAAAGTGATCTTCCTAGTGAGGACAGCCATGTGTTGCGTACTGGTACCCTGGCACTCATGGCTGACTTCATGTTAGGATGCCTTTCTCGTGACCCTCGCGTTGCACGCATTCTGGCCACAACGGATTACTGGGTGTACACACTGCTCGACCCACGCTATAAGGAGAACCTGCCCACTCTGATTCCCGAAGAGGAAAGGGGTTCGAGAGTGTTGCTATACCACAGGACCCTTGCGGACAAGCTGATGGTAAAATTCCCAGCCGACAGCGCTAGTGGCAGAAGGCGCAGTACCGAGGGCAAGGTAGCAGGGCAGGTGCGGAGATCGAGCAGCATGTACATCCCAGGCAGTGCAACAGTCTTTAAGGGCCTGGCCAGCTTTATGGCTCCCCACCAAGACTGTGTCACCGCTCCCCAGTCAAGGCTGAGTCGGCGGGAGCACTGTAAAAGGATGGTGAGGGAGTACGTAGCCGATCGCACGACCATCCTCGGTGACGCCTCTGCCCCCTACAACTACTGGGTGTCGAAGCTGGACACGTGGCCTGAACTAGCGCTGTATGCCCTGGAGGTGCTTGCTTGTCCTGCGGCTAGCGTCTTGTCGGAGAGGGTGTTTAGTGCGGCTGGGGGAATCATCACAGATAAGTGTAGCCGCTTGTCAACCGACAGTGCCGACAGGCTAACACTCATCAAGATGAACAAAGGCTGGATTTCCCCAGACTTCTGTTCTCCACCAGCGGACAGCAGCGATACGTAAGCAATACGTAGGCTGCACCCGCGGATGGAAGCTACGTTCTCTCTCACCATCCAAAACGGGGACATTTCTGCTTCATCAATCTGTGTCTAATATTCCTCCTCCTCCTCCTGCTCCTCCTCCTGAAACCTCACGTAATCACGCTGAACGGGCAATTTTTCTTAGGGCCACAAGGCTCACTCAAATAATTTTTCTGAACAATTTTTATAAGTTTCAATGCGCTTAAAAGCGTTGGAACTGTAACTTGAACCAATTTTTCGTTACACTGGGCTGCCTCCAGGCCTAGTTACCACTTAAGCCACATTAACCAAAGCGATTAATGGGTTTCACCTGCCCTCTTGGCTGGCCATGGCCAATTTTTGGGATGTACATTAGTACTGTTGATACAGCAATTTTTGTGGGCCCTCGCCTACAGTGTAATCAAATTAATTTTTAGCCCACCTGCATTCCAGCTGACGTTACCTCAGCTGTGTTGGGCAATGCAATGGGATATTTCTATGTACCGCCGGTGGCTTCCTGGCACCCACCCAGGCTGTGGGTCCACAGGGAATTATAAATGCATCTGTTTCCACTTGTAAAGAACCCCAGTCAGACTGGGGCATGCAGTGTGGGCCGAAGCCCACCTGTATTACGCACGACATTACTACCTCAGCTGTGTTGGGCAATGCAATGGGATATTTCTATGTACCGCCGGTGGCTTCCTGGCACCCACCCAGGCAGTGGGTCCACAGGGAGTTTAACCTACATGTGTCCACTTCTAAAGAACCCTAGTCAGACTGGGGCATGCAGTGTGGGCCGAAGCCCACCTGTATTACGCACGACATTACTACCTCAGCTGTGTTGGGCAATGCAATGGGATATTTTTGTGTACCGCCGGTGGGTTCCAGGGAGCCACCCATGCTGTCGGTCAACAGGGACTTCACAATAGGGAGTTGTACCTGCCTGTGTCTATGAATTAAAAACCGCTGTCTGACTGGGGCATGCAGACACCTTGACAGAATGAATAGTGTGTGGCACATAGGTTCCCCATTGCTATGCCCACGTGTGCAGCTCCTGATGGCGGTGGCACAGGATTCTATTTCTCATTGCTTCTGTACAGCATTGTGGGCTATCGCCCCGCCCCTTTTAAAGAGGGTCGCTGCCTAGCCGTGCCAACCCTGTGCAGTGTGTGCCTGCGGTCCCTCGTCATGGCAGACGCACTTCTAAATAGACATGAGGGTGGTGTGGCATGAGGGCAGCTGAAGGCTGCGCAGGGACACTTTGGTGTGCGCTGTGGGGGGGAGGGGGGGCGGTTGGGCAGCATGTAACCCAGTAGAAGTGGCAGTGGAGTGTCATGCAGGCGGTGATTGTGCTTTGTTGGAGGTAGTGTGGTGCTTAGCAAAGGTATGCCATGCTAATGATGGCTTTTCAGAAGTAAAAGTTGTTGGGAGGGGGGGGGGGCCCACTCTTGCCGGTATTCTGGCTTAATAGTGGGACCTGTGAACTTGAGATGCAGCCCAACATGTAGCCCCTCGCCTGCCCTATCCGTTGCTGTGTCGTTCCCATCACTTTCTTGAATTGCCCAGATTTTCACACATGAAAACCTTAGCGAGCATCGGCGAAATACAAAAATGTTCTGGTCGCCCATTGACTTCAATGGGGTTCGTTATTCGAAACGAACCCTCGAACATCGCGGGAAGTTTGTTTCGAATAACGAACACCCGAACATTTTGGTGTTCGCTCATCTCTATTCAATACCTGTTTTAGGGGTTTCATGAACTTCTGATTCCATTCCCTTTAGTGAAATTTGGCGCATCAAACGGTCTTTTGAAAAGTTCGCTCATCTATATTAGGGACTAATAATGAAATGGAGTCACTGTTCTTTCTCCTTTCAACAAGAATTTCCAGAGAAAAGATATGTCTACTTTTGCTATTTGTATTGTAAATTTCTGTTTGTTAATTCTTTCTATACATTGTATTGATGTTCCCTCATTTACCATGTATAATAAGCTACATGGGCATTATATACTCGTATATGACATATGAAATCCTACAGGTAGCAAAAAAAAGCCTTTAATAGCGTGTTTTTTCCAGTGCTCTGATGTGTAAATGATTTACCTTTCTGTATGGCAGTACAGCTGTTGCAATTGCAGGTAAAATGCTTTGCTTTGTAGTAGAGAGGAATGTTTGTACTGACCTATGACCCAGTCCTACATCAAACTTAATAAGTTTGTCCATTAAATCATTTAGTCTTCTCTGTGCCATGATTGATGGTTGTTCGTTGTTGGAGTTCTTGCGATTCTGGGTGTCTTCTGAAGTCAATATCTCAATTTTGTCAGTATTTGTGATATTTGCTGGACTGTATGTGCTAACAAAAGGAATCCAGCATTTAATTTATTTTTATTAAGTTTCAGGAAGAACAGTTGCTCCAAGGACACTAAACGAGTGTAACCCTATTGATATGCCTGTTTCCATAGTGTAGATACAGTATGTCTGAAGGAACCTTCAAGGAGGTCATGTGATTTAATTGAGCTCTAATCTGATGCAGTGATCTACCAGGACCTTAAGCTCTATGCTAATTGGCTGAGAAACTGAGCTTATAAATGGATGCCTCAAAAACTTATAGACTGTGATGCAGCAGAAAAAAAAGAGCAGAATCCAACCAAGTCAGCTTATGATAGTAGTTGAGGCTGCTACCACAATGGAACATGGTGCAGGCCAAGAAGCAGCCTCATTTACCTCACAAGTATTGAAATGCAGCTGAAAATTTTAGTGTTTTAGAGCCAGTAATGCTCCAGTCTGAAAAGCGAGTGATGTTAGTGAAGAAAAATGGAAGAAGTCATTGAGATATATGGGGGGGATATCTCCTGAATGTTTCCTGTATGCTGAAGCCGATACTGTAAGCTCAAAGCAGAGTGCCGATAGTATTTCCAAGGACTGCTAAAGTTAAGACTGAGGGACAGAGCCAGACTGCAGTAGAAGGGCTGACAATGTGGGATTTCACCTAGCAGACTTACTGTTTTGAGAATTGACGTTGTTGGCAGCAGGGAGTGCACTGCTGGGCCATCAGCTTGGCAATGCTGCAAAGGAGTTGGTATCATAGAGAGGCAGATATGTAGTGACTAGAGATGAGCGAACACCAAAATGTTCGGGTGTTCGTTATTCGGAACGAACTTCCCACGATGTTCGAGGGTTCGTTTCGAACAACGAACCCCATTGAAGTCAATGGGCGACCAGAGCATTTTTGTATTTCGCCGATGCTCGCTAAGGTTTTCATGTGTGAAAATCTGGGCAATTCAAGAAAGTGATGGGAATGACACAGAAACGGATAGGGCAGGCGAGGGGCTACATGTTGGGCTGCATCTCAAGTTCACAGGTCCCACTAATAAGCAACAATACCGGCAAGAGTGGGCCCCCCCCCCTCCCAACAACTTTTACTTCTGAAAAGCCCTCATTAGCATGGCATACCTTTGCTAAGCACCACACTAGCTACAACAAAGCACAATCACTGCCTGGATGACACTCCGCTGCCACTTCTCCTGGGTTACATGCTGACCAACCGCCCCCCCTCCCCCCCACAGCGCACACCAAAGTGTCCCTGCGCAGCCTTCAGCTGCCCTCATGCCACGCCACACTCATGTCTATTTAGAAGTGCGTCTGCCATGAGGAGGAACCGCAGGCACACACTGCAGAGGGTTGGCATGGCTAGGCAGCGACCCTCTTTAAAAGTGGCGGGGCGATAGCCCACAATGCTGTACAGAAGCAATGAGAAATAGAATCCTGTGCCACCGCCATCAGGAGCTGCACACGTAGGCATAGCAATGGGGAACCTATGTGCCACACACTATTCATTCTGTCAAGGTGTCTGCATGCCCCAGTCAGACTGGTAATATGTACCTTAACAGTAACCGCGTTGGTGGTAATGTGGTGGTGACTGCGGACCTAGTAGCACGGTTGTATTTTGTTGGTTTTCGGAATGCGGCCAGGATTAAGTGGGCCGTGGCGGGGGGATGGTGTGGGGGCTCTCTTGTTGTGTCGGTAAAGGTGAAATTCTTGGACTGCCACCAGACGAACCAATGCAAAGGCATTTGCCAAGAATGTTTTCCCTGTTGGAGGAGGAGGGGGATGTTTTTGAGGCACTACGTGTCCTCTCCACGTGTCCGTGGTTATATGCACCTTAACAGTAACCGCGTTGGTGGGAAATGGCCTCGCCGCCATCATGTCTTTGGGAAGCCTCTGTTTCCACACCCCAGAGACATACCATTAGCAGCGGTATAGGCAGAGCCCAGAATTCGTAACATTTCAGCCATAGCATTAGGACAGGCCCCACTAACATATCACTAGCAGCATTATAGCGGGAGCGCAGTCTTCGTTCCATGTCAGCAATAGTAGCACTCAAGACAGGCCCCAGTAACAATTCCGAAGCAGCAGTATAGCGGGAGCGCAGTCTTCGTTCCATGTCAGCAATAGTAGCACTCAAGACAGGCCCCAGTAACAATTCCGAAGCAGCAGTATAGCGGGAGCGCAGTCTTCGTTCCATGTCAGCAATAGTAGCACTCAAGACAGGCCCCAGTAACAATTCCGAAGCAGCAGTATAGCGGGAGCGCAGTCGTAGTTCCATTTCAGTAGCCTTAGTATAGCCAAGGCCCAAGTTACATTTATGTAGCTAAAGTGTAGGCCAACCCCACACACCTTTCTGTACCATGAGTGCAGGCGAAGAACATACAAATTGCTATGATTACACTGTAGGTGAGGGCCCCAAAAATTTGGTGTACCAACAGTACTAATGTACCTCAGTAAAAATTGGCCATGCCCAACCAAGATGGCAGGTGAATCGCTTTGGTTAATGTGGCTTAAGTGGTAACTAGGCCTGGAGGCAGCCCAGTGTAACGAAAAATTGGTTCAAGTTACAGTTCCAACGCTTTTAAGCGCATTGAAACTTATAAAAATTGTTCAGAAAAATTATTTGAGTGAGCCTTGTGGCCCTAAGAAAAATTGCCCGTTCAGCGTGATTACGTGAGGTTTCAGGAGGAGGAGCAGGAGGAGGAATATTAGACACAGATTGATGAAGCAGAAATGTCCCCGTTTTGGATGGTGAGAGAGAACGTAGCTTCCATCCGCGGGTGCAGCCTACGTATTGCTTACGTATCGCTGCTGTCCGCTGGTGGAGAACAGAAGTCTGGGGAAATCCAGCCTTTGTTCATCTTGATGAGTGTTAGCCTGTCGGCACTGTCGGTTGACAAGCGGCTACGCTTATCTGTGATGATTCCCCCAGCCGCACTAAACACCCTCTCCGACAAGACGCTAGCCGCAGGACAAGCAAGCACCTCCAGGGCATACAGCGCTAGTTCAGACCACGTGTCCAGCTTCGACACCCAGTAGTTGTAGGGGGCAGAGGCGTCACCGAGGATGGTCGTGCGATCGGCTACGTACTCCCTCACCATCCTTTTACAGTGCTCCCGCCGACTCAGCCTTGACTGGGGAGCGGTGACACAGTCTTGGTGGGGAGCCATAAAGCTGGCCAGGCCCTTAAAGACTGTTGCACTGCCTGGGATGTACATGCTGCTCGATCTCCGCACCTGCCCTGCTACCTTGCCCTCGGTACTGCGCCTTCTGCCACTAGCGCTGTCGGCTGGGAATTTTACCATCAGCTTGTCCGCAAGGGTCCTGTGGTATAGCAACACTCTCGAACCCCTTTCCTCTTCGGGAATCAGAGTGGGCAGGTTCTCCTTATACCGTGGATCGAGCAGTGTGTACACCCAGTAATCGGTCGTGGCCAGAATGCGTGCAACGCGAGGGTCACGAGAAAGGCATCCTAACATGAAGTCAGCCATGAGTGCCAGGGTACCTGTACGCAACACATGGCTGTCTTCACTAGGAAGATCACTTTCAGGATCCTCCTCCTCCTTCTCCTCCTCCTCAGGCCATACACGCTGAAAGGATGACAGGCAATCAGCCAGTGTACCGTCAGCAGCGGGCCAAGCTGTCTCTTCCCCCTCCTCCTCATCCTCCTCATGCTCCTCCTCCTCCTCCTCCTGTACGCGCTGAGAAATAGACAGGAGGGTGCCCTGACTATCCAGCGGCATACTGTCTTCCCCCGCCCCCGTTTCCGAGCACAAAGCAGCTGCCTTTATGGTTTGCAGGGAATTTCTCAAGATGCATAGCAGAGGAATGGTGACGCTAATGATTGTAGCATCGCCGCTCACCACCTGGGTAGACTCCTCAAAATTACCAAGGACATGGCAGATGTCTGCCAACCAGGCCCACTCTTCTGAAAGGAATTGAGGAGGCTGACTCCCACTGCGCCGCCCATGTTGGAGTTGGTATTCGACTATAGCTCTACGCTGTTCATAGAGCCTGGCCAACATGTGGAGCGTAGAGTTCCACCGTGTGGGCACGTCGCACAGCAGTCGGTGCACTGGCAGCTTAAAGTGATGTTGCAGGGTGCGCAGGGTGGCAGCGTCCGTGTGGGACTTGCGGAAATGTGCGCAGAGCCGGCGCGCCTTTACGAGCAGGTCTGACAAGCGTGGGTAGCTTTTCAGAAAGCGCTGAACCACCAAATTAAAGACGTGGGCCAGGAATGGCACGTGCGTGAGGCTGCCGAGCTGCAGAGCCGCCACCAGGTTACGGCCGTTGTCACACACGACCATTCCCGGTTGGAGGCTCAGCGGCGCAAGCCAGCGGTCGGTCTGCTGTGTCAGACCCTGCAGCACTTCGTGGGCCGTGTGCCTCTTATCGCCTAAGCTGAGTAGTTTCAGCACGGCCTGCTGACGCTTGCCCACCGCTGTGCTGCCACACCGCGCGACACCGACTGCTGGCGACATGCTGCTGCTAACACATCTTGATTGCGAGACAGAGGAGGAGGAGGAGGAGGAGGGTGCTTTAGTGGAGGAAGCATACACCTCCGCAGATACCACCACCGAGCTGGGGCCCGCAATTCTGGGGGTGGGTAGGACGTGAGCGGTCCCAGGCTCTGACTCTGTCCCAGCCTCCACTAAATTCACCCAATGTGCCGTCAGGGAGATGTAGTGGCCCTGCCCGCCTGTGCTTGTCCACGTGTCCGTTGTTAAGTGGACCGTGGCAGTAACCGCGTTGGTGAGGGAGCGTACAATGTTGCGGGAGACGTGGTCGTGCAGGGCTGGGACGGCACATCGGGAAAAGTAGTGGCGACTGGAAACTGAGTAGCGCGGGGCCGCCGCCTCCATGATACTTTTGAAGGACTCTGTTTCCACAACCCTATACGGCAGCATCTCAAGGCTGATGAATTTTGCTATGCGGACGGTTAACGTTTGAGCGTGCGGGTGCGTGGCGGCGTACTTGCGCTTGCGCTCCAACAGTTGCACAAGCGACGGCTGGACGGTGCGCTGAACTACACTGCTGGATGGGGCCGAGGACAGCGGAGGTGAGGGTGTGGGTGCAGGCCAGGAGACGGTAGTGCCTGTGTCCTGAGAGGGGGGTTGCATCTCAGTGGCAGGTTGGGGCACAGGGGGAGAGGCAGGGGTGCAAACCGGAGGCGCTGAACGGCCTTCGTCCCACCTTGTGGGGTGCTTGGCCATCATATGTCTGCGCATGGTGGTGGTGGTGAGGCTGTTGGTGTTGGCTCCCCGGCTGAGCTTTGCGCGACAAAGGTTGCACACCACTGTTCGTCGGTCGTCAGGCGTCTCTGTGAAAAACTGCCAGACCTTAGAGCACCTCGGCTCTGCAGGGTGGCATGGCGCGAGGGGGCGCTTTGGGAAACAGTTGGTGGATTATTCGGTCTGGCCCTGCCTCTACCCCTGGCCACCGCACTGCCTCTTGCAACCTGCCCTGCTGATGCCCTTGACTCCCCCTCTGAAGACCTGTCCTCCTGAGTAAGCGTTGCACACCAGGTGGGGTCAGTCACCTCATCGTCCTGCTGCTCTTCCTCCGAATCCTCTGTGCGCTGCTCCCTCGGACTTACTGCCCTTACTACTACCTCACTGCAAGACAACTGTGTCTGATCGTCATCGTCCTCCTCACCCACAGAAAGTTGTTGAGACAGTTGGCGGAATTCCCCAGCCTCTTCCCCCGGACCCCGGGAACTTTCGAATGGTTGGGCATCAGTGACGATAAACTCCTCTGGTGGGAGAGGAACCGCTGCTGCCCAATCTAAGCAGGGGCCCGAGAACAGTTCCTGGGAGTGTTCCCGCTCCTGAGCAGGTGTCATTGTAGTGGAGTGAGGAGGCTGGGAGGAAGGAGGAGCAGCAGACAGAGGATTCGGATTTGCAGCAGTGGACGGCGCAGAACTGCGTGTTGACGATAGGTTGCTCGAAGCACTTTCTGCCATCCAGGACAGGACCTGCTCACACTGCTCATTTTCTAATAACCGTCTCCCGCGTGGACCCATTAATTGGGCGATGAATGTGGGGACGCCAGAAACATGCCTCTCTCCTAATCGCGCAGCAGTCGGCTGCGACACACCTGGATCAGGAGCTCGGCCTGTGCCCACACCCTGACTTGGCCCTCCGCGTCCTCGGCCGCGTCCACGTCCTCTAGGCCTACCCCTACCCCTCAGCATGCTGTATTACCAGTGATTTGATTTCACAGGCAGGAAATAAATTGGCGCAAGACTGCAGGCCAAATATAATTTTTTCCCTTTTTTGAAAACGAAAGGCCCCACTGCCTCTAGTGAATGAATAATCTAAGTTTAATAACTGTGCTGTGTCCCTGCTAATGTGTCACAGAACGTGACGGTAGCAGAGTTATTAACTCTGGCAGAGCAGGTATTTTTTTTCCCAATTAAGGAAAGCAAATGGCGAAGCCAGGAGTAAAACGTAGCTGGGTGCGTCTGATTTTTAAACGTTGCACACGCAGCCGACACGTGTCCACCGCCCTTAGGACGGACAGAGGCAGGACAAATAGAATTATTTTCAGTTTTTTTCCACCAAAAGGCAGCACTGCGTATATTCAATGAACATGAGAAGTTTAATAACTGTGCTGTGTCCCTGCTAATGTGTCACAGAACGTGAGGGTAGCAGAGTTATTAACTCTGGCAGAGCAGGTATTTTTTTTCCCAATTAAGGAAAGCAAATGGCGAAGCCAGGAGTAAAACGTAGCTGGGTGCGTCTGATTTTTAAACGTTGCACACGCAGCCGACACGTGTCCACCGCCCTTAGGACGGACAGAGGCAGGACAAATAGAATTATTTTCAGTTTTTTTCCACCAAAAGGCAGCACTGCGTATATTCAATGAATAATAACTGTGTTGTGGCCCTGCCTACACAATTCTTTCCCTGCAGTATCAATGGAGGGTGCAATGCTCTGCAGAGGCGATTTTGAGAAGAAAAAAATGCAGCACAGCTAACAGCAGCCTGGACAGTACTGCACACGGTTAAATATGGCCCTAGAAAGGACCGTTGAGGTTCTTGAAGGCTACACTCACTCCTAACACTCTCCCTGCCTATGCAGCACTTCTGTCCCTAATGCCGGGTGCAACGCTCTGCAGAGGCGATTTTGAGAAAAAAAATAATTGCCACTGCTAACAGCAGCCAACACACAGCTATCAGTGGCCCTAATAAGGACCTTTGGGGGGTCTTGAAGCCTACACTAACTACCAATTCTTTCCCTACAGCAGCTCCGGTACAAACAGCACTGTCCCTCATCTAACTCACAGGGCATCTGAGGCGAGCCGCGGGAGGGGCCGACTTTTATATTCGGCGGACACCTGATCACCACAGCCACTCACAGCAGGGGGGTGGTATAGGGCTGGAACAACACAGGGGGAAGTTGTAATGCCTTCCCTGTCTTTCAATTGGCCAGAAAAGCGCGCTAACGTCTCAGGGAAGGAAGTGAAAGTAACCCGAACACCGCATGGTGTTCGTTACGAATAACGAACATCCCGAACACCCTAATATTCGCACGAATATCAAGCTCGGACGAACACATTCGCTCATCTCTAGTTGTGACCAAAATTTGTCAATACATGTGAGAATTAATATACCTGGGGGACTGTGTGTATATGCCTTTAAATGTATTATGCACTTTATTACTGTCTTGTCTTGAAGGTGGTGTCTTAAGTGAAACACCTCAAAGAGGGTTGACGCAGGCAAGTATTTTAGTTTCCCACATTGCAACAAAGCAGCATTGGGCAGGTGGAAGAAGTAAAAGCCATATAAAGTTCAGTTTCAGTCTAGAGAAGAGAGCATTGTAGTACACTTTAGGAACAAGCTGGTTCACTCTCAGCAACTTCAAGACCCTGGCTACTGATAGATAGGGGGTTTAGAGAATAGGCTGATGTTTCCAAGGTCTTGATGAAAAACAGGTAGTATGGGGATAGAAAGGCTACAGACTTTAGGGCTGTGGTGAAGCCCCTAAACAGGCAAAACAGAACACAAACATAGCAACTACTAAAGCCACCATTTGGACTCAACTTTGAATTGGATTATAAAGAATTGTGCCTTCATCATTTGGATGTTGAATCATTACACTTTTGGAACAAGTAAACGTGAGTTGAACTTTTTGCTCCACCCTGACTCTCTAGACTCTTTTTTTCATTGCAGTTTGCACTACACTATAATACTATGCTAAGGATTGGAACTATTGAGAAGTGAGTTGCCAAATTCTAATTAGATTGGGCATATATAGGGAAAGCTTGAGTTGATATGTCTTGCTTCTGCCACCTTAGAAAAAGCAAGAAGCGATGTACAGACCAATTGTTGAGGTCTAAAATTACTGAATGAAAAGGAGTAAATAACAATGTGTTTTCCAGTAAAAGAACATAAGTGACCATTGCGTCAAGAAAAATGCTCTATACTGATGAGGGAGGTCATTAACATAACATTCAAGTTCTTACACCATCCTATGGGGTAATAATTTCTATAATATTTATGTTTCAGTAAAAAACATTTATTTCTGCAATGAACTGCATTCTATCTCTGTCTGTCACAACCATGCCATCACAACATCCCACCTTTTACATGAGCACTATGGTGCATGTGCCAGTGCTCCAATAGATACACCTGCCTGCACACATCTATGGCTGGTGAGCAGCTAGTGAAGGCTTTCTGTCTAAGAGCACAAGAGTGATCAACAATAAATTGTTAGATTCTCGCTGATCAGAACTTTAATATGGACCTACAGATCATTGTTTGTCTTTTATGTAAACAGGTATCGTAATGACTTGCTGACTAGAAAGAAGTAGCAGAATGGCTGACTGGAAGTGTGGTTATGACCCAATGAATAATGGAAACTACTTAATTATTCTACCCTGTAAATGCATAACACCAAAAAAAATCAGATCACATACAGTGTGCTATGGAATAATAATAACACCCAGAAAGGAAAAAATAGCACAAACCATCTTAACAGATAAAATATTGATCTCTATTTTAAATTTTATATATATATATATATATATATATATATATATATGTACTGTGGCAAGTTGGGGGTGTCACTCACCGAATCGCCATTTCTGCCTCTCAGCAGGAATAGATACCACGTGCATAAAAGCTCCAGCTTTGTGAATTTCTTTAACTTCTGGCTTCCGGCTTCTATATCACAGCAACACATGTACAGCATACACTGCTCAGTGTTCACAACCCACAGGGTCTCCATCACCACCTCTCACCCGGGGAGTCTAGGGCGTCCTTCTATGTCAGACTTCAAACAGGCCCGACTGGTCCACATGGACCCCAGGCTCCAAGTGCCTGATCGCTGCTGCACAGCCTATCACTTTGTGGCAGGAACTGATCCCTTCATGTTACTTCCTGCCACACCCATAGGTGTTCTCTATAATCTCTACAGCCTGAATGCCTGTCTACAGCCCTGTGCAGGCCATCCTGTGTGCTGCAGCACCAATATAGATAAATATATATATATATATGAATGAATATATATATATAAGGAAAGTGCACAGTGCAGATACATAGAGGCATTACCAATATCTATGTAAGCATGCAAAAGGAATCAGTAGACAAACAACTGGGAAATACACAGCAATGAATTTGTTAGTCACTAGTAAGGCCAGATAAAGTGCACATTGCAAACATATATAAACCAACAGCAGCAAATCAGTATATAGGAGAAGAAATCTACTACTAAATATACATATTAAATGGTCACAAATCTTCATGCTGGAACCCCCAATGCATGTTTTGCTTTGCACTTTCTATATATTATTTTTTATATATTTTGTATTATGGTATATTAGCATACTTGTTTGCAACTGGAATTTGACATCAGGTGGAGACAGTACTAGATCACGAGAGTAGGTGAGTATAACAAATACACATTAACTTAGTTAATTGTGCTCTGGGGACGTAACAGGTTCCTGGCAATCATATTATCAAAACCATAATAAGAGGAATTATTCTGCATAGTGCAATTGTATTATCTAGTTTTGTTGCGAAGGTCCTATGACAGATTGAGTCCTTTGCTCATAAATTTTTACTATTTTTTACATTTCAGTATCATTTTATATTACACAGTATCATATATTTTAATTAATATATTTTAATGCTATTATGCACTTCGTTTATTTATTGCTTTATCTTTTTTTCTACAGATTTCTGTTGTCTTAATTGTATATTAAATTGCATATCATTTGTTTTATCTTTACAACAACCAAGATCCCATGATCTTTTATTAGTAGCAAGCATTTTTGGTTTGATACATGTTCCAACTAGCTTAGAAAGCTGGTCTTTTTCTAGTATTTACTAGCTATTTCCATTGCACTCAGCTCTTGTGCTTTTGCCTTATAGCAAGGTCAGCTGCCTCACTTAACTTTCCAAATATTTTATTTAAAAAGATGGCTTTGGTGGAAAACAAATCAAATCACTGCTAGAGACTACAGGTTGCCCCGGCGTTTTTTTTAGCCTCTTGCAGATTTTTGGTACACAATACACTATTGAGGTAATTGGATGCTTAGCTTCCCTTCTGCTACTATTTATGTACCATAAATACTACAATGACAACAGCTATGATGATATACTGCATACAATGATAAAATCTGCAGTATGCCATGGTTCCGTGTAAGAAGCAGAAAATGAGTACGGAAACCTTAAGTGACATACAGAGCAAAAAGACCCATGTATTGTTACAAAAAGACTTTATACTACATGCTCTTGTGCTGACAGCTGCTGTGCAGTTGGTTACATTTTCTTTTTAATTCACGGTTAGTGGAATCTTTAATAAATTCTATGTGAACCAAGGCTGATAATCCAATTAATTCACCACTTCTGAATCTGGAGAATCAATTTGCTCTTCTTTACTGTTACTTTTTATATTAGTACAATGTGCTGGCAGGAATGATCCTTTGCTACTTTAATTGTTTGTGCCCAACTGCAGCTGGCTATGAAAGTATCTAGAAAGCAACAGTAGTTGTGTCAATTAGGTAATACTATAGAATAGAACAAACTATTCAGACTTGTTATTGTCAAAGGAAAACAAATCAAGTGAAAAGCAACAGATTTACCATTTAATTACACGTATTTAATTCACTCATTTTACTAAGTTTTTAAAAGAGTAATATCACACCAAAGGGAAAGAATACCAGGTGATTTAGATATTACATTCACAAGGTCACATAAGAGATGGTTCAAATAGCAATATGGGCATGTATGCAATACAGAAGAATTGTGAAATACAAATATGATACTAGTGTTAATTTACATTGAAAGAAACCATTAGTGTCCAAACAAATTGATTGAGCCAGTAGAAGAAAAACTGGGGAGTAGATAAACCCAGGGAGAAAAAGAAAGCACTGAATATGACAAATGAAAGGGGAGTAGAAAGAAGTTTCCTTTTCATGAGGGTGCGGGCAGACGAGCGCATAAACGGCGCGTTTTTGCGACCAAACGTATATACGTGACCATCTGAGGCAATGGTTTCGAATGTATTCGTGCGCACGGGCGATTTTACGGCGCGTAAAAACGGCAATTCGAAAAAAAACTGAACATATGCGACCGAAATACGCGCCAACGCATATTCGATCGCCGAAAAGACCGTTTGCAAAGTAGGAACAAACGAAAATACGCTTTCTAGCTCTGGTCGTGATTGGTGAAAAATGATCGCTCGGGCGATTATACGTTGCGCTCGTGCGAACGTAAATACGCCTACGCTCGTCTGCCCGCACCCTGACATATAGCCTGCTAAAGTATTCAACCTAATTAGAAAATTAGTATAATCAGAGCTCTTCCATCCTATTTTCTTCACTTTGATAAAGTTTTCCAGGGGCATAGTTGCGGGGGGCAGGTGGGGCATTTGCCCTGGACTGAAGTATGAGGGAAGGCAGGAGGGGCGCTGGCTACACAGTCTGAAACAGCATCAGTAGTAAACAGCTGATCTCTTTGAATTTTGACTTATTAGCAGCTATCGCAGCTAACTCTGGTATATGTAACCAGAACAGCAGTGCTTTCTGACCTGCAGCATAATGACAGCGGGGAACAGTGCTATTTAGTGTCAGACTTGGGATGTCACAGGTGCACAGCGGTGTTCTCATAAAGTAATTGCAAATGAGAAGGCCATGGAAAGGGAGCAGCATTTACAGGAAGCTACAGGGACTGCAGGTCAGATAACACCACTCTTCTGCATGAATATGCTAGGGCGGGCTGGGGAAGCCATATAGTAAGTCAGAAGCAATCAGCTGTTTAATGTCTGGAGGCTAGGGGTGGCGCCGCTCTTCTGCGTGATTATGTCTGGTTTGGAGGCTGCATGTCAAGAGGAGGCAAGGGGCTATATGAACTGCTAAGTGTCATAGCCTATGTCAGAGAAAACTGCAAACTAACCAATATGCTGTCTCCCATAGGAATCAATGGGAGACTGTCTTCCATTGATTGTTATGGGAGAGAGCGTGTTACTAAGTTTGCCATTCTCTCTGATTTAGTCTGGTGACACACCAGTTTATTTCAACCACATTTATGCATCTGAAATACAGACATGTATTACAGCTCGACTGCAGGTCTCCTGACCTGAACTGTGAGCATCATAGGAATCTATGATGCTTGGAGTTCAGGTCAGGAGAATCACTGGATATGTTTTGGTGCTAAGAATTTAGCTCTAGTACTTTCTGTGGCTGAAAAAATTACAAAGTTAACAATGTGCTCTTTCGCCTAGGAATAATTGAGAAAAAGTATCTCCAGATCCAGAAGTTAAAATCTCTAGAAGTGCTTGTCCGAGTGCTGTGACTACTCGTTAGTTGAAGATGGGCTCAATAGAAAGCCTATAGGTCTGTCTTCAGTTAGTAAGCAGTAACAGCACTCAGATGCGTTCCTCTCCTGGCTTATTCTAACAATCGCTGAGGCTCTCAGCAGCTGGATCCCCAGCATTAAATTTTTTTTAAAAGGTCTCTATGACATCTCAAAAGCTTCTTTTAGAAACTGCATTGGCCTTTAAGCTATTTTAAGTTATTGTTGTGTTAAAATACATTTTAGGGCTTGTTCATATTGATAATGTGGGTTCCAGTTTCCAGCTATTGAAGCAGAAAACACAATTCACTGGTTGACCGGATCTCATGATAAAACCAAATGGCATGGAATGTAACCCATTTTGTAGGACAAATTAGTGCATGCAGCATTATTTTGTCTTGTATTTTAACAGAATTTAGCGACAGAGGCTCTAACTGGGGGGTGCCTGACTGAATCTTTGCCCTGGGTGCTACACATCTTTCGATCTAACTTGAATTTAACTAATTCTGATGAGAAACATTGATGTGTGCCATGTAAATCAGGGTTGAACTTCTTTATTTCAGTGTGTTCTGCAAAACCCAATAATAAAATATTACACCAGTGTAATCTGTTTTGTAGAGCACCGTCTTGATTTCTTTATTGCCTATGTGAACAGCATCAATATTCTCTTCAGAGAGGGCTCCTGTTACTTCCAATGACTCTCACCACTCACTCTTCTTGTCAGGCTCATCTTTTCGCCTGTCACTGTCCTCATTAATGTGTTCTGTTTGAATCATCATTGGATCTGACTGTATCTTTTCTTGGTTCCATGTTTCCAGAATACAAGGTCCTCTCTTAGATTGCAGTAGATCTCTATTTTTGTTTTCTTATTCTTCTTTTCCAGGAATTGCTCAGCAATTTGCATCTTCCCACTTTTATTAGATGCCACTGAACTAGGGGAAATCAAACAAATTATATAATTTGAAGATCTTTTGAAGATCCATATTTTTTCATTTCAGGTTATGGGAGCATATCATATTTTTTTTTATTTAAAGATTTTAAAATCTTTAAATAAGTCTTTTAATAAGCTCAACCTCTTTTTGGCACAGCTTTTACTAAGGTGCTTGTTGCACTTGATTAACAACATTAGAGCATTAGATAACATCCAGCTAATTTTGAAAGCTCATACAGAATTTTCCTTTTCCACAGGGAATTAGTCTATTAGGGTTATAAGTTTTAACAAACATATACTTCCTTTCTGTACTTTTTCTGAAAGGTAAATACTACAGCTACTGTGTATCTTTCACAGCCACCATCTGGAAACTATAGTATTAAAATATATGCTCCCATCAGCAGACCACCTGGCCGTCAAAGATACTTTTCTCTGCTACTAAATAACACTGGTTCTCTTCAGATAGACAATTCGTTTTCCTTGGGCTTGCTTGTTAAGTTGCCAGCAGTACATTGTGGCAGCATAGTGGGGCATATGAGCATGAAGCCCAGGAGGGGAAGAGGGTGACATGCCCACACAGTTCACATGCTTAAAATAGTTGCACAGGGTTCACAGCTCAGGATCTGGCTGGCCAGCTGGTTGGTTACCAGTGGTTTGCAGTTTGGCATGTGGGGGTGTGGAGTGTGGGTTGCTGCTCCGACCACTGTGTGGTCACAGACACTTCTGTTTGTAGGTGCTACTCTAATTAAAATCAATGGGAGTCACAGGTGTCAGCAATGGGGTTCAGAACAGCGGCTTTTGCTTCATGCTCCTTTGTGTTGCAGTGCTGGAGATGGGTCGTTGGTCGGCTGGAATCCTGGATGGCAGATGCCAGTCAATCAGCTTTTGGTGGCCTGTCCAGAGGGTGGGTTATCAATGGTGTTCCCTGGAAAACTTCTTTAAACAAATACACTTTAACTTGGGTGAGGACGTTTTATTTGAGTATTTTCTATACAAATGCTATGAAAGCTACATATAGAGCATTTATGGGATTATGTAAAATGAGCTGTTCAAAACATGACAGTACCTCAATTGAATTTGCATCAGCTGTAAGAAACTATCCTATTCACCTGGGCCAATATTTCTGTAGAACAATTTCAGTACCTATTAGAAGAATCTATGCCATGATGAACTGCTGCAGTTCTGAAGGAGAATAGAGGTCCAACATGCTACTGTATGGGTGCAGCGAGCCGGACCAGACCTAGGAGTGAGAGCATCGGAAAAGCAGCTCATTGTCACGGTGGTGCCGCTGCTCCTCTCCAAGAAAAAGATGTGATTCTGGTGCAGTTCAATGCAGGGGCAAGTGGCAATTGTCAAGTTTGTGATACCAGTCCATATACAGACCAAGGCCTGTACTGGACAAAATATTAATATGAAAATGAAGTGTACTGTGGTACCTCAGTGCAGATGTTAAATGGTGGGAAGGGACTCCAAGAGGCAGAATCAATGGTGAAAACATGGTAAAGTTGCCTCAGATGCGATCATCTGAGGCATTGGTTTCCAATGCATTTGTTCACATGGTCAAATATGCGGTGCGTAAAAACTTTACACCATAAAACTTATAACATACATGACTGAAATCCAAGCTGGCTATTATATGCTGGTTAAAAAGATAGTTCTGGAACTATCTTTCGACCGATATATGCCGGCTGCTCCCATAGACTCCTATGAGAGCTGGAAAAATGTGAGGGGAAGGCAGTTTTGCAGCGTCCAATGCTGTGAAAAGCTTACAGGTACCTCTATTTAGGCTTTTGAAGACATTCCGAGGATTTAAGCTGAGCAAGAGTTTTCCACCCGGTCGTGTGAATTGAAGAGAAAATGCTAATTATCTCTGGCCTCCATCGCGGAAGGTCGTCCATTCATGCAAATTTACGTCGCGGATTGCAAATGTAAAAACACATACACTTGTGTGAAGGAGCCCTGATTCTATATACTGACACAGTAGCTTGACAAACAGCTTTTGATGACCTATCATAAGAACAGCTTATCAATCATTTCCTTCATTCACACACAATTTTGTTAGTCATTTTTCTTTAGCTTGTAACAAACACCATGAATTTCAATAGTGTTGCATTGTGTTTTTGCAAGTTTTTTTATGGTGTTTTTTTTCTGTTCCTGCCATTTTTAGCATGCATTTTTCCTAGTTTTTCAACTCTAAGGGCTTAGTCACACGGGCATTTTTTATGACCGTTTTTTATGCGGATGTGCTGAAAATTATATGACACAACTGCATTCTGCGCAAATCGTTGTTCTTGTATATGCGCTCAATGGGGCTGGCGGCAGCAGCGCCGACCCCATTGAGAACATATACTCAAAACCGTTCTCCTCTGCCACACCTGTAACAGCTGTGGCAGAGAAGAATGATGTTCTCCCATTAAATTCAATGGAGCCGGCAATACAGCCAGCTCCATTGAAAGCAATGGGCTGCAGGCAAGCGCGGTATTACTTTTTGGGGAAGGGCTTCAAATATTAGCCCTTCCCTGAAAAACATCCAAAAAAAGTGATCAGCCGCGTCCAGCCAGCTCTTCTCCTGAACTGCTTTCTGTAGTATTCAGCAGGCAGGGATTTAAAATCTTCGCCTGCTGAGTGAGCTGCCTCTGATTGGTCACAGCCCTCAGCCAATCAGAGGCAGCACTCAGCTGTCATTCAATAGCTAAGAGCTGCCTCTGATTGGTCACAGTGCTCAGCCAATCAGAGGCAGCACTCACTCAGTGCTGCCTCTGATTGGCTGAGGGCTGTGACCAATCAGAGGCAGCCCATTCAGCAGGCGGGGGTTTTAAATCCCCGCCTGCTGAATACTACAGAAAGCAGTTCAGGAGAAGAACTGGCTGGACACGGCTGATCTCCGGCATCTGCAAAAAGGTGAGTATATATATATATATATATATATATATATATATATATATATATATATTTTTTTTTTTTTTTTACACTTTTTTGGATGCTTTTCAGGGAAGGGATTATATTTGAAGCCCTTCCCCGAAAATTAATACAGCGCTTGCCGGCAACCCATTGCTTTCAATGGAGCCGTCTGTAATGCCGGCTCCATTAAATTCAATGGATGAACATCGTTCTCCTCTGCCACAGCTGTGTGACCGAGCCCTTTGGGCTGATAAACGCTGCTAGCAGCGTTTTTTTCAGCCGTGACGCTGGCTTCGGTGATGCGATTTTTTGTGCGCATCAGTTTTGCGCACAAAAAAAATCGCACGAAAAAAGGCCCGTGTGACTAAGCCCTTATAGAAAAGCCTATTGGGGAAAAAAACTAAAGAAAATGCACAGTGCTTTAAATAAAAATGCATCTGGAAACAGTGTTCTTGGGCAAAAAAAAAGGTTCAAACAAATTGCTGGTAAAACACTAAAGTTCTGCAGCATTTATTGCTTGTATGAAGGCTGCCTTCACATGAGCTGGGAATGCTGGGGAAGTTCAACTAGTGGAATTGCCGCGGAAAATTTGCAGCATTTACAGTACAAGCAATGCAGAAGAGATTTCAGAAATTTCTTCACATGGTGTGGAAATTTTCCATGGCAAATCAGAAGCATTTTTGAAAAACGTTGCAGATTCTAAATCCGCAGCGTGCCTATTTATGCTGCAGATTTGTGCTGTGGAATTCAACCCTTGAGATACAAGGGTTAAATTCCGTAGCTAATTTGCAATTAGAAACATAGGCGATTTAGGTGAAGATTGGGCCACTGTGGATTTCCATCGGAAATTGCAATGGGTATCGCGTTGCAGAATGCCTATATGCCTATTATTGCCTTCACATGGGCGTAATACACAGAGAATAGAACCCACTGATTTCAATGGGTTGGTTCACATGCACATATTTTGCGTGTGCCTTTAGGCCTTAGTCACACAGGCATTTTTCCCCGCGATTTGCGGATCGCATGACCGATGCGCATCCGCAAATTGCGGACCGGGGCCGAAAAATCGCCAGAAAATACTGCTCCTAGCCGCGTTTCAATAGAAACGGGCCGGAGCTGTCCAGCGCATTGAATTTAGTGGAGCCGGCAATACAGCCGGCTCCATTGAAAGCAATGCGCTACGGGCAATCGCGGGATGAATTTTCGGGAAGGGCTTAAATATATAAGCCCTTCCCTGAAATTCATCCAGAAATGTGTAAAAACAAAAAAATATATATACTCACCTTGTCCCGGCAGACGGAGCTCAGCTGCGGCAGTTCTCCTGAACTGCTCAGAGTAGTATTCAGCAGCCGGGGATTTAAAATCCCCGCCTGCTGAATGAGCTGCCTCTGATTGGTCACAGCCTGACCAATCAGAGGCAGCTCTCACTCACACCCATTCATGAATTCATGAATGTGTGTGAGTGAGAGCTGCCCCTCATTGGTCCCTGCGCTGAGCCAATCAGAGGCAGCACTCACTCACCCATTCATGAATTCATGAATGGTGTGAGTGAGAGCTGCCTCTGATTGGTCAGGCAGTGACCAATCAGAGGCAGCTCATTCAGCAGGCGGGATTGTAAATCCCCGGCTGCTGAATACTACTCTGGGCAGTTCAGGAGAACTGCCGCCGGCCGCGGCTGAACTCCGTCTGCTGGGACAAGGTGAGTATATATATATTTTTTGTTTTTACACATTTCTGGATGAATTTCAGGGAGGGGCTTATATATGTAAGCCCTTCCCGAAAATTCATCCCGCGATCGCCGGCAGCCCATTGCTTTCAATGGAGCCGGCTGTATTGCCGGCTCCATTGAATTCAATGGGCAAACATCATTCTTCTCTGCCACAGCTGTTACAGCTGTGGCAGAAGAGAATGATTTGTCTACTATATGTTCTCAATGGGGTCGGCGCTGCTGCCGCCGGCCCCATTGAGTGCATATAGAGAAGAGAACAGGAATCGCAGATCGCAGATAGGTGCGATCTGCGATTTCTGTTCTATAATTTATCGGAGGAGCGCATAAAAAGCACTCATGTGTCCGATACCATTGCAAAGCAATGGTTTTATAAAATCGCCGGACGCATGCGCATGCGCAAATCGCGCAAAAAAACGCCCGTCTGACTGAGCCCTTAAGCCATGCAAAAAAACCTGCAGTATGCTCTACTTTCCTGCACTTTTGCACACCAAAGGGTCCCATAGAAGTCAATGGGAGGTGCACAAATGCATAAAAATATGCAAGGAGATGCGTAAAACATTGCATAATTTTGCTAAACATATCTGGAACTAATTAGGCATTTCAAGTGATACATTTTGTTTCTTTGTGCAAATGTAAACATATGGAAAGGCACAGACATAGCAAGACTAAGAGTTTCATTATGCCTGAGTAAGAACCCTGCATAGGTTTGAAAGCTCGCTATAACATCGTGTATTTTTGTTAGCCATTAAAAGTTATCATATCTACAAGATTACGTGTTTTCTCTTGCTGGGAACAATCACATTTTGCTCTACTGACTAACACCGTACCAAACCTTTTCTAGGCGCAAATAAACATGCCCTGCAGGCAGAAAAAGTACAGTAAAATACGCCAATGCGCACACAAAAAAGCATCATTTGTTCATTTGTGAATGCGCAACAGCCCATGTGAAGTAGCCCTAATTTCATCGTCTTAAAATTCATGTAGTAACTATTATG